>NC_090729.1:70643182-70658182 GCF_036898095.1 Palaemon carinicauda | reverse complement strand
AATTCTGAATTCTTGGAACCATTACAATACATTTCAAGTACAACTTCCTTAACATATACCAGTTATGAAGAAAAAAACTCTACTTGGTAAAGATCTAGTTTCAATGTGTAGAAAATAATGAAAAGGTATTCAAAACAAGTCCTTGGGTTTCACGTTTCGTGCATAGGACTATTGCCAATTGTAGCCAGTTATCTCACAAAGAAAAAAATCAATCAATACTAGATGTGTCATTCTTAAAATATCATATATCACATACTACGAGGAATTCAATAACGTCTGTTGTTTTATATGATTTCCGTGTAGCATGTGTTTCCCAAAAGAAAATTCAAAATAGACCTAAATTGTCATAATCATGATACACCTAAATCTGAAGCAGATTTAAGCTGCGTACAAATGATTGGATTGGAATGGATTTATGGATTTCTAATACAGGCCGAAAGCTCAACGCTGGGGCCTGGGAGGCCATTCGGTGCCCGAGTGAATCCAGGGTAAAGACCTAGAGTGAAAAGCAAGATGAAAGAAAGGACCCATACAGATAAAGTAGAAGGATATGAAGGAACGGTGCAAATACCCTTTTTTACTGCCTACAGTGCACCATGTAAGATCCATTGACGGCACTAACACCACTCCCAACTCGGGGGATACAAAGGTGAACGCAGTCCAACAGACTACCAAGTCCGCAATTAATAACAAATTTTCCGCGGTCTCGGTGACTAAAGAGCGCCACAACACAATCGTAAGATGCGTTTTATTTCTATTGAATATTCGGTAAATGTCAGCTTACATTGTGCAGCATATCATCATCAGTGACAGAGAAAAGAAGGTCTGGTACCTATCTAATAAGGCAAGGAATCAATTAGCTACAGGTTTGTGATAAATAGTAGGTTTTACTTAAAAGGTCACCATTAACTACAGGCTGTCATAAATATTCGGTCTAAAGGTCACCGATCAGCTACAGGCGGTGATAAATAGTAGGTTTAAAGGTCACCCATTAGCAACATGTGATAAAGAGTAGGTCTAAAGATCACTCATTAGATGTATGTTGTGATAAATAGGTCTAAAGATCATTCATTAGATGTAGGTTGATTAGAAACCAAATGTGATAATAAGGAGACAAATTAGAAATAAACAAATAAATAGATCTATTAATATCTATAAGGGTAACTTTTTAATAGAATGATGCAATCAGGAGCACCAATTCAGAGCTAGTCCCTTCGATGGTATAAAAGATATCTACTACTGGCATAGGAACTTCATGGATTCTAAAAGAAAAAACTCAAGTCGTTAGAGTTTTCTGTTGAGAAACCTGTGAAAGTTAACAAACGGCATTCCTTCTAGAGTAGTCCATATATCAGACTTTACAGAATAGAAGCAATACCTCACTTCAAGCCATTTCGTATATGTCAATAAACAAAGACTTTGAAGATATGCTGACATCCGAATTCTGAATAGGTAAACAATACACCAGATATGGAAGAATAAAAAATAGCAACTGACAGGCGTGGACGCATCTGTTATTTATTACTTGCCACAGATAAAAGAAAAAAAAAAACCTAAACAAATTATCAGTGTGGCAAAAATATTTTGCAAATGCATCATAGTGACAAGCTAGCAATAAACCAACATAAAAAATTGGCCAAGAATTCCTGCATCACGGATACTCTAAATAAATTATTTTGAGCTTGTGTCTGTTGTGGAATCCTATTCTCACGAGTAAATTATTTATCTTTGTGCCAAAAATAGTCGATACATACGTCTGCATACCTTTATTATCATAACAATTTATCTTCAAGTTGATATATTCTTGCGGAGAGACAACAGAATATCGATGATGATGTCACTCTGAAGGAATTTAAACAAACTTACTCATCCATACATTAGCAAACACGATAATTTGTATATATACAAACATTATACATAAATGTGTATATATACATATATATAATATATATATATATATATATACATATATATACATATATATATCAATATATATATATATGGAATATATTCTATGTATATATGTGTATGTATTTCTATATGTATTATATATAGATTAACAACTGTAAATATATTATACACACACACACATATATATATATATATATATATATATATATATATATATATATATATATATATATATATATATATATTGATATATATATATATATATATTAATATATATATACATACATATATGTATATATATGTATATATATATATATATATATATATATATATATATATATATATATATATATATATATATATATATATATATAATGCATGCATATGTATGAATACAATACATGAATACATATCGTACAACACATGAATATACATACAGTATATATACATTACATATGTATATATATATATATATATATATATATATATATATATATATATATATATATATATATATATAGTATGAAAGAATAAAGATAGAAATAACACTAAAAGAAGGGACGAGAACACTGAGCTACACTGGTTTGTTTCTTTCATGTAGAGGCCGATGGTACAGGAATTTAAATGACCTTTTAAAAAATCAGGTTTTTGAGATAATGCAGAATACGGATCGTCAATAATCCTTGAAAATCAAAGAGCAAAAAAATGGAAGACTGTTTATAAAAGATTAAGAAGCATTAAAGTCTCTGCATTGCGATGAATTATCCAAATACAAACTATACTACTGTAGTTTTTTTAAATATACTTACAAATTCATAATTGGTTCATTACATACTCTGGCTTGCGGAGCATTCTTTAAACATTTCGTATGGTGGACAGTTTGTAATATTGGCTTTATATTTTTATATCAAAATATACCAATCACCAAAGAAAATCTCTCTCTCTCTCTCTCTCTCTCTCTCTCTCTCTCTCTCTCTCTCTCTCTCTCTCTCTCTCTCTCCACAAACATGACTGTTGCTCTTACTGTCCACTACATTTACACTGTGAAAAATTAACACGATTTTAAAAATGCCTTTCTAAACGAAACGGGAATTCAACAATTTTCAACATCACTAAAGCTACAGTATATAGTCCAACGCATTAAAAATCCCAATAAGGCAAAGTTCAGAATTTACATTTTTAGCGCAAAAGAAAAACAATTAACATTGAATGGTGAAACCCCTTTAATATCACCAAGCACATTTACGCAAGAAAAATAAAGCCAGAAATGACATGGAACAAACTATACAAGCAACAACGATAGTTGCACATATCCAGTGCCCTGTTTCTAAGCTACAGTTGAGGTAGAATAAACAATAATTGCAGCCAACCAGCTAAACTATCACTGGTGTGGAGTTGAGAAAACGAACATGAAAGAGAGAGAGAGAGAGAGAGAGAGAGAGAGAGAGAGAGAGAGAGAGAGAGAGAGACTCACTTAGAAAAAACAATTCAGTGAGAAGACCAAATTCAATTGGTGTTTTTTTTTTTTTTTTTTTTTTTTTTTTTTTAAGACAAGATGCACTCTCAGTATATAACATACAAATCGTTAATAAAAATCAATTTCGTTCCGAAAAAAAAATCAGTGCTTAATTGATTAATGCAACAAAGAATATGAATCCTATCTTTATCATAAAAATAAATATGTAATATGTAATCATCTCATTTAAAAAAAAAAAAAAAAAAAAAAAATATTGAGAGGAAATAAATTATGCAGAAACAAGTTCATAACTAAATAAAACGAAGTATATAACTAGGGTAACAGGTGGACATCTCAAATGAAGCTAAAATGCACGACCTCTAGCCATGCGGACTGGACACTTATTATTATTATTACAAGCTAGGCTATAACCCTAGTTGGAAATCCAAGATGCTATAAGGCCAAAGATTCCAACAGGGAAAATAGTTCAGTGAGGAAAGGAAACAAGAAAATAAATAAATTATAAGAGAAGAATAAACAATCATAATAAAATATTTCAAGAACAGTACCAACATTAATTAGATCCTTCACATAAAATAAAGGAAGAGAAATGAGATATAACAGTATGCCCAAATATACCACCCAAGCAAGAGAACTCTAATCCAAGACAGTGAAAGGCCATGGTACAGAGGCTATGGCACTACCCAAGACCAGAGAACAGTGGTTTGATTTTGGAATGTCCCTCTCCTAGAAGAGCTGAATACCATAGCTAGAGTCTCTTCTACCCTTCCCAAGAGGAAAGTAGCCACTGGACAATTAAATTTCAGTACGTAACCCCTTGGGCGAAGAATTGTTTGGTAATCTCAGTGTTGTCAGGTGTATGAGGACAGAGGAGAATGGGGTAAGAATAGGCCAGACTATTCAGTGTATGTGTAGGCAAATTCAAAATGAGCCGTAACCAGAGAGAGGAATCCAATGTAGTACTGTCTGGCCAGTCAAAAGATGCCATAACTCTCTAGCGGTAGTACCTCAACGTGGAACAGGTGCCCTGGCCAACCTACTTCCTTACAAATTGATCCAGTATAAGGAGAAACAGGAATGCGTTTCTGAATAAGGGCTAGAGAGATGACAGTATTCAATCGTGTGACAAGATATTAGGTCGAGTCTTGGAGGAATAATGATTATTCCTCTAAGGGTCGAAATGGGACTCACTCACTTATTTGATTTTCTTTATAAACTCTAGTTTATTCTCTATTCTCTTTTCAAGTTTATTCCGTTAGTTTTCCGTAGGCCTCGTAGAATTTTTTTTTTACTATAGATAAAGTTTGGATTATAATAATAAATGCAAATTGAGTACATATACTGTATATATATATATATATATATATATATATATATATATATATATATATATATATATATATATATATATATATATATATATATATATATATATATATATATATATATATATATATATATATAATGTATGTGTGTGTGTATGTGTGTGCAGAGCCAGTGAGGGAACGCAGACCCGGAAGACTAAAAGAATGCCTACACAACTTTAATCTTGAGATTGCAAAGACTAAATCCCATCCAGTGCAGAGTACGATTCAGCACGTAAAAATAGCGAGAAATAAAAGTTGCCCCATAATCCCCTTTATGGTCTTAATGAGAAACTCAGGAGCATATTATGAAATGCTCATTCAAGTTCAGACATAATCAGACAACGACCTCGCGTTAAGATGGGCTTTTAAGGAAGAAGAAACGTTGAAGAAAAATGAAAGAAGGTTGGACCGGATGTTACGAGAGAAGGAGCTAAAGAGGTTCTGGCTTTAAAAGAGAGAGAGAGAGAGAGAGAGAGAGAGAGAGAGAGAGAGAGAGAGAGAGAGAGAGAGAGAGAGAGAGAGAGAGAGAGAGAGCATCATCCAAAGGAGAATAGATGAGAAAAATAAATGTATATGTAATAAAAAATGAGTGGAAGGAGAGAGTAAATATTAAAGGAGAACGAGAAGCAATGTGATTATTGAAACGGCAATGAGTGGGTATTCATTCTCATTCAACTCCTAATAAGAGACTACGTATCTTTCAAACAACTATAGTCATATAGTAGAAAGCCATTACTTCAATTGGTCATATCTTGTGATAATGTCATAGATCTTAATCTACTAAGATAGAAAAAAAAACAACAAAAAAAAACTGTTGTTTCAATTTGGCCACATATTGTATTAACAACCAAGCCATAATTTTCACGGGTTGTAAAATATCAACAAAATAATTTTGTAATTTCAACACGGCACAAATTTGCAATGATGTTATGAACATTAACATGCTAATGTTGCTCAATATTTACAAAATAGATTTTGTTGTTATCAACTTGGTCACCTTTTTATGAGTTATCACTTATGTTGACAAAGATATTGGATTACAGTTTAAAATTGCTCTCCTTTGGTAATAATGTCATGAATTTAGGCCTAATATACAGATATGGGACAAAAAGTGCAAAAGATAATGTCCAATTGTTAACTATGCTAAAAGCCTTAATATACAAAACTGGTCAAAATATTTTTTTTACTAGGCCCCATATACACATACATACTATATATATATATATATATATATATATATATATATATATATATATATATATATATATATATATATATGTGTGTGTGTGTGTGTGTGTGTGTGTCTGTGTGTGTGTTTGTGTGTGTATGGATATTACAGATATATATACATACGTATATGTATACATTTACGTATATATGAATTAAACTGCGTACTGTTTACATATGATGCTAACTAATCACTACTTCAAATCGTTTACTGCTATATTTTCACAAAATAAAGTTGTTAATGAATCACCACAAAATATCATTCCCATGACATTTTCAAAAATTCTTAAACCCAATAACGACACCACGAGGTTTAAATTTCTCTCGAGAAAAACAGTGCGAGTTTTACTAAAGTCGAATTAATACATCGTATAGAGATTTCTCATAATATCATTCATTCATTCAATCATTCAAAAGAAGAAGAAGAAGAAGAAGAAGAAGAAGAAGAAGAAAAAGAAGAAGATTTACTCCTCGCAGAAGAAGAAGAGGAAAAAGAAGAAAAAGAAGAAGAAGAAGAAGAAGATTTACTCCTCTCAGAAAATGAAAAATTAAGAAAAAGATGAAGATGCACTTCTCGCATAAGAAGAAAAAGAAGAAGAATTAAGAAGAAGATTTGCTCCTCGCACAAAAAGAAGAATTAAGAAGATTTACTCCTCGCACAAGAAGAAGAATTAAGAAGAAGATGAACTTCATGCATAAGAAGAAAAAGAAGATTTACTACTCGCAGAAGAAGAAGAATTAAGAAGAAGATTTACTCCTCGCACAAGAAGAAGAAAAAGAAGAAGAAGAAGAACAGGAGGAAGAAGAAGAAAAAGAAGAAGAAGAAGATTTACTCCTCGCTGAAGAAGAAGGATTAAGAAGAAGAAGAAAAAGATGCACTTCTCGCATAAGATTTACTACTCGCAGAAGAAGAAGAATTAAGAAGAAGATTTACTCCTCGCACAAGAAGAAGAAGAAGAAGAAGAAGAAGAAGAAGAAAAAGAACAGGAAGAAGAAGAAGAAAAAGAAGGAGAAGAATTAAGAAGAAGAAGAAAAGGAAGAGGAAGAAGAGGAAGAAGAAAAAGAACAGGAGGAAGAAGAAGAATTAAGAAGAAGCAGAAGAAGAAGAAGAAGAAGAAGAAGAAGAACATGCACTCCTCGCAGAAGCAGAAGAAGAAGAAGAAGAAGCAGAAGAAGAACATGCACTCCTCGCAGAAGCAGAAGAAGAAGAAGAAGAAGAAGAAGAAGAAGAAGAACATGCACTCCTCGCAGAAGCAGAAGAAGAAGAAGAAGAAGAAGAAGAAGAAGAAGAAGAAGAAGAACATGCACTCCTCGCAGAAGAAGAAGAAGAAGAACATGCACTCCTCGCAGAAGAAGAAGAAGAAGAACATGCACTCTTCGCAGAAGAAGAAGAAGAAGAAGAAGAAGAAGATGAAGAAGAAGAAGAAGAACATGCACTCCTCGCAAAAGAAGAAGAAGAAGAAGAAGAAGAAGAAGAAGAAGAACATGCACTACTCGCAGAAGCAGAAAAAGAAGATGAAGAAGAAGAAGAACATGCACTCCTCGCAGAAGCAGAAGAAGAAGAAGAAGCAGAAGAAGAACATGCACTCCTCGCAGAAGCAGAAGAAGAAGAAGAACAAGAAGAAGAAGAAGAACATGCACTCCTCGCAGAAGAAGAAGAAGAAGAACATGCACTCCTCGCAGAAGAAGAAGAAGAAGAAGAAGAAGAAGAAGAAGAAGAACATGCACTCCTCGCAGAAGAAGAAGAAGAAGAAGAAGAAGAAGAACATGCACTCCTCGCAGAAGCAGAAGAAGAAGAAGAAGAAGAAGAAGAAGAAGAAGAACATGCACTCCTCGCAGAAGCAGAAGAAGAAGAACATGCACTCCTCGCAGAAGAAGAAGAAGAAGAACATGCACTCCTCGCAGAAGAAGAAGAAGAACATGCACTCCTCGCAGAAGAAGAAGAAGAAGAAGAAGAAGAAGAAGAACATGCACTCCTCGCAGAAGAAGAAGAAGAAGAAGAAGAAGAACATGCACTCCTCGCAGAAGAAGAAGAAGAAGAACATGCACTCCTCGCAGAAGAAGAAGAAGAAGAAGAAGAAGAAGAAGAAGAAGAACATGCACTCCTCGCAGAAGCAGAAGAAGAAGAAGAAGAAGAAGAAGAAGAAGAACATGCACTCCTCGCAGAAGCAGAAGAAGAAGAAGAAGAAGAAGAAGAAGAACATGCACTCCTCTCAGAAGAAGAAGAAGAAGAACATGCACTCCTCGCAGAAGAAGAAGAAGAAGAAGAAGAAGAAGAAGAAGAAGAACATGCACTCCTCGCAGAAGAAGAAGAAGAAGAAGAAGAAGAAGAACATGCACTCCTCGCAGAAGCAGAAGAAGAAGAAGAAGAAGAAGAAGAACATGCACTCCTCGCAGAAGAAGAAGAAGAAGAAGAAGAAGAAGAACATGCACTCCTCGCAGAAGCAGAAGAAGAAGAAGAAGAAGAAGAAGAAGAACATGCACTCCTCGCAGAAGAAGAAGAAGAAGAAGAAGAAGAAGAAGAAGAAGAAGAAGAACATGCACTCCTCGCAGAAGAAGAAGAAGAAGAAGAACATGCACTCCTCGCAGAAGCAGAAGAAGAAGAAGAAGAAGAAGAAGAACATGCACTCCTCGCAGAAGCAGAAGAAGAAGAAGAAGAAGAAGAAGAAGAAGAAGAACATGCACTCCTCGCAGAAGAAGAAGAAGAGGAAGAAGAAGAAGAACATGCACTCCTCGCAGAAGCAGAAGAAGGAGAAGAAGAAGAAGAAGAAGAAGAAGAACATGCACTCCTCGCAGAAGAAGAAGAAGAAGAAGAAGAAGAAGAACATGCACTCCTCGCAGAAGAAGAAGAAGAAGAAGAAGAAGAAGAACATGCACTCCTCGCAGAAGCAGAAGAAGAAGAAGAAGAAGAAGAAGAAGAAGAACATGCACTCCTCGCAGAAGCAGAAGAAGAAGAAGAAGAAGAAGAAGAAGAAGAAGAACATGCACTCCTCGCAGAAGAAGAAGAAGAAGAAGAAGAAGAAGAAGAAGAAGAAGAAGAACATGCACTCCTCGCAGAAGAAGAAGAAGAAGAAGAAGAAGAAGAACATGCACTCCTCGCAGAAGCAAAAGAAGAAGAAGAAGAAGAAGAATAAGAACATGCACTCCTCGCAGAAGAAGAAGAAGAAGAACATGCACTCCTCGGAGAAGAAGAAGAAGAAGAAAAAGAAGAACATGCACTCCTCGCAGAAGCAGAAGAAGAAGAAGAAGAAGAAGAAGAACATGCACTCCTCGCAGAAGAAGAAGAAGAAGAAGAAGAACATGCACTCCTCGCAGAAGCAGAAGAAGAAGAAGAAGAAGAAAAAGAAGAACAACATGCACTCCTCGCAGAAGAAGAAGAAGAAGAAGAACATGCACTCCTCGCAGAAAAAGAAGAAGAAGAACATGCACTCCTCGCAGAAGAAGAAGAATAAGAAGAAGAACATGCACTCCTCGCAGAAGCAGAAGAAGAAGAAGAAGAAGAAGAACATGCACTCCTCGCAGAAGAAGAAGAAGAAGAACATGCACTCCTCGCAGAAGAAGAAGAAGAAGAAGAAGAAGAACATGCACTCCTCGCAGAAGCAGAAGAAGAAGAAGAAGAAGAAGAAGAAGAAGAAGAACATGCACTCCTCGCAGAAGAAGAAGAAGAAGAAGAAGAAGAAGAAGAAGAACATGCACTCCTCGCAGAAGCAGAAGAAGAAGAACATGCACTCCTCGCAGAAGAAGAAGAAGAAGAACATGCACTCCTCGCAGAAGAAGAAGAAGAACATGCACTCTTCGCAGAAGAAGAAGAAGAAGAAGAAGAAGAAGAAGAAGAACATGCACTCCTCGCAAAAGAAGAAGAAGAAGAAGAAGAAGAAGAAGAAGAACATGCACTACTCGCAGAAGCAGAAAAAGAAGAAGAAGAAGAAGAAGAACATGCACTCCTCGCAGAAGCAGAAGCAGAAGAAGAACATGCACTCCTCGCAGAAGCAGAAGAAGAAGAAGAACAAGAAGAAGAAGAAGAACATGCACTCCTCGCAGAAGAAGAAGAAGAAGAACATGCACTCCTCGCAGAAGAAGAAGAAGAAGAAGAAGAAGAAGAAGAAGAAGAACATGCACTCCTCGCAGAAGAAGAAGAAGAAGAAGAAGAAGAAGAACATGCACTCCTCGCAGAAGCAGAAGAAGAAGAAGAAGAAGAAGAACATGCACTCCTCGCAGAAGAAGAAGAAGAAGAACATGCACTCCTCGCAGAAGCAGAAGAAGAAGAAGAAGAAGAAGAAGAAGAAGAACATGCACTCCTCGCAGAAGAAGAAGAAGAAGAAGAAGAAGAACATGCACTCCTCGCAGAAGAAGAAGAAGAAGAAGAAGAAGAAGAACATGCACTCCTCGCAGAAGCAGAAGAAGAAGAAGAAGAAGAAGAAGAAGAAGAAGAAGAACATGCACTCCTCGCAGAAGCAGAAGAAGAAGAAGAAGAAGAAGAAGAAGAAGAACATGCACTCCTCGCAGAAGAAGAAGAAGAGGAAGAAGAAGAAGAACATGCACTCCTCGCAGAAGCAGAAGAAGAAGAAGAAGAAGAAGAAGAAGAAGAACATGCACTCCTCGCAGAAGAAGAAGAAGAAGAAGAAGAAGAAAAACATGCACTCCTCGCAGAAGAAGAAGAAGAAGAAGAAGAAGAAGAAGAAGAAGAAGAACATGCACTCCTCGCAGAAGAAGAAGAAGAAGAAGAAGAAGAAGAACATGCACTCCTCGCAGAAGCAGAAGAAGAAGAAGAAGAAGAAGAAGAAGAAGAACATGCACTCCTCGCAGAAGAAGAAGAAGAAGAAGAAGAAGAAGAAGAAGAAGAACATGCACTCCTCGCAGAAGAAGAAGAAGAAGAAGAAGAAGAAGAACATGCACTCCTCGCAGAAGCAAAAGAAGAAGAAGAAGAAGAAGAAGAAGAACATGCACTCCTCGCAGAAGAAGAAGAAGAAGAACATGCACTCCTCGGAGAAGAAGAAGAAGAAGAAAAAGAAGAACATGCACTCCTCGCAGAAGCAGAAGAAGAAGAAGAAGAAGAAGAAGAACATGCATTCCTCGCAGAAGAAGAAGAAGAAGAAGAAGAACATGCACTCCTCGCAGAAGCAGAAGAAGAAGAAGAAGAAGAAAACGAAGAAGAACATGCACTCCTCGCAGAAGAAGAAGAAGAAGAAGAACATGCACTCCTCGCAGAAAAAGAAGAAGAAGAACATGCACTCCTCGCAGAAGAAGAAGAAGAAGAAGAAGAACATGCACTCCTCGCAGAAGCAGAAGAAGAAGAAGAAGAAGAAGAACATGCACTCCTCGCAGAAGAAGAAGAAGAAGAACATGCACTCCTCGCAGAAGAAGAAGAAGAAGAAGAAGAAGAACATGCACTCCTCGCAGAAGCAGAAGAAGAAGAAGAAGAAGAAGAAGAAGAAGAACATGCACTCCTCGCAGAAGAAGAAGAAGAAGAAGAAGAAGAAGAACATGCACTCCTCGCAGAAGCAGAAGAAGAAGAACATGCACTCCTCGCAGAAGAAGAAGAAGAAGAACATGCACTCCTCGCAGAAGAAGAAGAAGAACATGCACTCCTCGCAGAAGAAGAAGAAGAAGAAGAAGAAGAAGAAGAACATGCACTCCTCGCAGAAGAAGAAGAAGAAGAAGAAGAAGAACATGCACTCCTCGCAGAAGAAGAAGAAGAAGAACATGCACTCCTCGCAGAAGAAGAAGAAGAAGAAGAAGAAGAAGAACATGCACTCCTCGCAGAAGCAGAAGAAGAAGAAGAAGAAGAAGAAGAAGAAGAACATGCACTCCTCGCAGAAGCAGAAGAAGAAGAAGAAGAAGAAGAAGAAGAAGAACATGCACTCCTCGCAGAAGAAGAAGAAGAAGAAGAAGAAGAAGAAGAAGAAGAAGAACATGCACTCCTCGCAGTAGAAGAAGAAGAAGAAGAAGAAGAAGAACATGCACTCCTCGCAGAAGCAAAAGAAGAAGAAGAAGAAGAAGAAGAAGAACATGCACTCCTCGCAGAAGAAGAAGAAGAAGAACATGCACTCCTCGGAGAAGAAGAAGAAGAAGAAAAAGAAGAACATGCACTCCTCGCAGAAGCAGAAGAAGAAGAAGAAGAAGAAGAAGAACATGCACTCCTCGCAGAAGAAGAAGAAGAAGAAGAAGAACATGCACTCCTCGCAGAAGCAGAAGAAGAAGAAGAAGAAAAAAAAGAAGAAGAACATGCACTCCTCGCAGAAGAAGAAGAAGAAGAAGAAAATGCACTCCTCGCAGAAAAAGAAGAAGAAGAACATGCACTCCTCGCAGAAGAAGAAGAAGAAGAAGAAGAACATGCACTCCTCGCAGAAGCAAAAGAAGAAGAAGAAGAAGAAGAACATGCACTCCTCGCAGAAGAAGAAGAAGAAGAACATGCACTCCTCGCAGAAGAAGAAGAAGAAGAAGAAGAAGAACATGCACTCCTCGCAGAAGCAGAAGAAGAAGAAGAAGAAGAAGAAGAAGAAGAAGAACATGCACTCCTCGCAGAAGAAGAAGAAGAAGAAGAAGAAGAAGAAGAAGAAGAACATGCACTCCTCGCAGAAGCAGAAGAAGAAGAACATGCACTCCTCGCAGAAGAAGAAGAAGAAGAACATGCACTCCTCGCAGAAGAAGAAGAAGAACATGCACTCCTCGCAGAAGAAGAAGAAGAAGAAGAAGAAGAAGAAGAACATGCACTCCTCGCAGAAGAAGAAGAAGAAGAAGAAGAACATGCACTCCTCGCAGAAGAAGAAGAATAAGAACATGCACTCCTCGCAGAAGAAGAAGAAGAAGAAGAACATGCACTCCTTGCAGAAGAAGAAGAAGAAGAAGAAGAAGAAGAACATGCACTCCTCGCAGAAGAAGAAGAAGAAGAAGAACATGCACTCCTCGCAGAAGAAGAAGAAGAAGAAGAACATGCACTCCTCGCAGAAGAAGAAGAAGAAGAACATGCACTCCTCGCAGAAGAAGAAGAAGAAGAAGAAGAAGAAGAACATGCACTCCTCGCAGAAGAAGAAGAAGAAGAAGAACATGCACTCCTCGCAGAAGAAGAAGAAGAAGAAGAAGAAGAAGAAGAACATGCACTCCTCGCAGAAGAAGAAGAAGAAGAAGAAGAACATGCACTCCTCGCAGAAGAAGAAGAAGAAGAAGAAGAAGAAGAAGAACATGCACTCCTCGCAGAAGAAGAAGAAGAAGAAGAAGAACATGCACTCCTCGCAGAAGCAGAAGAAGAAGAAGAAGAAGAAAAAGAAGAACATGCACTCCTCGCAGAAGAAGAAGAAGAAGAAGAAGAACATGCACTCCTCGCAGAAGAAGAAGAAGAAGAACATGCACTCCTCGCAGAAGAAGAAGAAGAAGAAGAACATGCACTCCTCGCAGAAGAAGAAGAAGAAGAAGAAGAAGAACATGCACTCCTCGCAGAAGAAGAAGAAGAAGAAGAAGAAGAAGAAGAACATGCACTCCTCGCAGAAGCAGAAGAAGAAGAAGAAGAAGAAAAAGAAGAACATGCACTCCTCGCAGAAGAAGAAGAAGAAGAAGAAGAACATGCACTCCTCGCAGAAGAAGAAGAAGAAGAACATGCACTCCTCGCAGAAGAAGAAGAAGAAGAACATGCACTCCTCGCAGAAGAAGAAGAAGAAGAACATGCACTCCTCGCAGAAGAAGAAGAAGAAGAAGAAGAACATGCACTCCTCGCAGAAGAAGAAGAAGAAGAAGAAGAAGAAGAAGAACATGCACTCCTCGCAGAAGAAGAAGAAGAAGAAGAACATGCACTCCTCGCAGAAGAAGAAGAAGAAGAAGAAGAAGAAGAAGAAGAAGAACATGCACTCCTCGCAGAAGAAGAAGAAGAAGAAGAAGAAGAAGAAGAAAAATATGCACTCCTCGCAGAAGAAGAAGAAGAAGAAGAACATGCACTCCTCGCAGAAGAAGAAGAAGAAGAAGAAGAAGAAGAAGAACATGCACTCCTCGCAGAAGAAGAAGAAGAAGAAGAACATGCACTCCTCGCAGAAGAAGAAGAAGAAGAACATGCACTCCTCGCAGAAGAAGAAGAAGAAGAAGAAGAACATGCACTCCTCGCAGAAGAAGAAGAAGAAGAAGAACATGCACTCCTCGCAGAAGAAGAAGAAGAAGAACATGCACTCCTCGCAGAAGCAGAGGAAGAAGAAGAAGAAGAAGAAGAACATGCACTCCTCGCAGAAGAAGAAGAAGAAGAACATGCACTCCTCGCAGAAGAAGAAGAAGAAGAGAAGAAGAAGAAAAAGAACATGCACTCCTCGCAGAAGCAGAAGAAGAAGAAGAAGAAGAAGAAGAACATGCACTCCTCGCAGAAGAAGAAGAAGAAGAAGAAGAACATGCACTCCTCGCAGAAGTAGAAGAAGAAGAAGAAGAAGAAAAAGAAGAAGAACATGCACTCCTCGCAGAAGAAGAAGAAGAAGAAGAACATGCACTCCTCGCAGAAGAAGAAGAAGAAGAACATGCACTCCTCGCAGAAGAAGAAGAAGAAGAAGAAGAACATGCACTCCTCGCAGAAGAAGAAGAAGAAGAAGAAGAAGAACATGCACTCCTCGCAAAAGCAGAAGAAGAAGAACATGCACTCCTCGCAGAAGAAGAAGAAGAAGAAGAAGAACATGCACTCCTCGCAGAAGCAGAAGAAGAAAAAGAAGAAGAAGAAGAACATGCACTCCTCGCAGAAGAAGAAGAAGAAGAAGAAGAAGAAGAAGAAGAAGAAGAACATGCACTCCTCGCAGAAGAAGAAGAAGAAGAAGAAGAAGAAGAACATGCACTCCTCGCAGAAGCAGAAGAAGAAGAACATGCACTCCTCGCAGAAGAAGAAGAAGAAGAACATGCACTCCTCGCAGAAGAAGAAGAAGAAGAAGAAGAAGAAGAAGAACATGCACTCCTCGCAGAAGAAGAAGAAGAAGAAGAAGAACATGCACTCCTCGCAGAAGAAGAAGAAGAAGAACATGCACTCCTCGCAGAAGAAGAAGAAGAAGAAGAAGAAGA
>NC_090729.1:70620682-70638182 GCF_036898095.1 Palaemon carinicauda | reverse complement strand
ACGAACAGGATAGAATTGTCCAGGGAGATCTGAATGTAAAGGATGGTCAGAGTTATGAAAAATCTTATGCAACATGCATAATGAACTAATTGAACGACGGTGCCAAAGATTAATATCTAGAGCAGGAATAAGAAATTTAATAGACCGTAAGTTTCTGTCCAACAAATTAAGATGAGAATCAGCAGCTGAACACCAGACAGGAGAACAATACTCAAAACAAGGTAGAATAAAAGAATTAAAACACTTCTTCAGAATAGATTGATCACCGAATATCTTGAAAGACTTTCTCAATAAGCCAATTTTTTGTGCAATTGAAGAAGACACAGACCTTATATGTTTCTCAAAAGTAAATTTGCTGTCGAGAATCACACCTAAAACTTTGAAAGAGTCATGCAAATTTAAAGAAACATTATCAATACTGAGATCCGGATGTTGAGGAGCCGCCTTCCTTGACCTACTTACAATCATACTTGGAGTTTTGTTAGGATTCAACTTCATACCCCATAACTTGCACCATGCACTAATTTTAGCTAAATCTCTATTAAGGGATTCACCAACCCCAGGTCTACATTCAGGGGATGGAATTGATGCAAAGAGAGTAGCATCATCTGCATAGGCAACAAGCTTATTTTCTAGGCCAAACCACATGTCATGTGTATATAGTATGAAAAGTAATGGGCCAAGAACACTACCCTGTGGAACACCGGATATCACATTCCTATACTCACTATGGTGCCCATCAACAACTACTCTTTGAGATCTACTACTTAAAAAATCAATAATAATGCTAAGAAACGACCCACCCACTCCCAACTGTTTCAGTTTGAAAACAAGGGCCTCATGATTAACACGGTCAAAGGCAGCACTAAAATCAAGGCCAATCATACGAACTTCACGACCACAATCAAGGGATTTCTGTACTGCACTGGAGATTGTAAGAAGGGCATCACATGCTCCAAGGCCTTTACGAAAACCAAATTGCAAACTAGGGAATAGATGATTACCTTCAGCAAACCTATTAAGACGTTTTGCCAGAAGACGTTCAAAAACTTTAGATAATATGGGAGTTATGGAGATTGGGCGGTAATCAGTGGGACTTGAGCTACCACAAACACATTTACATAGAGGAGTAACATTACCAATTCTCCAACAAGTGCTAAAAGCTCCTCTTCTTGCTAACTTGCGCAAAATAACAGATAACTTTGGAGCTAAGAAATCTGCTGTCTTTATAAAAAACAAGGAAAAATACCATTTGGGTCTACACCTCCATAAGCATCAAGGTCCATCAACAGAGCTTTAATCTCACGAGATCGAAAAGCTAAACTAGTTAGTTTAGCCTCAGGAAAACAGGAATGAGAAAGTTCAAGTTTTTCATTACTCTGTTTACTGTCAAAAACATCAGCCAAAAGGGTTGCCTTTTCCTTTGGACAGTGAGTGACTGAGCCATCTGGTTTAAGTAAAGGAGGAACTGTTGCATCTACACCAAAGAGTGCAGATTTAAGGGTAGACCACCATTTATGTTCCTGAGTTGTACCAGAGAGGGTTTCTTTTATGATTACATTGTACTCCTTTTCAGTTGAGGCATAAACTCTCTGAGCAAAAGCTCGAAGCTGAGTATAGTTGTTCCAAGTCAAATCTGATCTGTTACCCTTCCAAAGGTGATAGGCCTCCTGCTTCTCCAAATAAGCACGTCTACAATCATCATTGAACCACGGTTTGTCCTTCATTCGGTACCTTAGCACACGAGAAGGGATACGCCTATCAATTATGTTGACTAGATTCTCATTCAAATAGACAACAGGATCTACACTATTATATAATTGTGACCAATTCAAGCACAAAAGATCATGCAAAATCCCATTCCAGTCTGCTTGGGATTTCATATAAATTTTACAGGAATATGATATATCAGGGACAGGCTGCTCAGTCTTCACTAATAATGAAATCAAGGCATGATCAGAAGTCCCGACTGGAGAATCAACCTTACTAGTTATAACGCCAGGGGAGTCAGTGTATACGAGGTCCAGCTTTGTTGATCATGACGATACAAAAAACCTTTCACTACGTTAAGGAAAGATAAATAAATATATACATACATATATATATATATATATATATATATATATAGAGAGAGAGAGAGAGAGAGAGAGAGAGAGAGAGAGAGAGAGAGAGAGAGAGAGAGAGAGAGAGAGAGAGAGAGAATATTATATATATATGTGTGTATATGCATACATAAATGTATACATGCATAAATACGTATATACTGTATATATGCATACATATATATATATATATATATATATATATATATATATATATATATATATATATATATATATATATATATATATATATATATATATATATATGAAACAAGCTATAAACCAATGATACAGAAAATGGAAAAGCAAAAATCACAGCAATGAAAAAAAAAACCCACAGAAAACAGAAAGCGAGCAGAACTCACCACAGCATACTTAATAATCAAGAAAATGGTGGAAATCCAAGACCATTCACCTAAAAGGCAACACCCTATGCATGAGAACACCAAAAGACAGAAAAAAAAAAGAAATATGAAAAAAGAAGAAAACGTTAATGCAATATATTAACGTTTCTAGACATAAATGTTGGACAGCAGACTCTCGATAAACGCTTTGTCTTTAGAACCCTTGTCGATATCTCGTGGAAGAAAAGAAAAAATAGGAACAATAAATTTAGCGAGAGAGAGAGAGAGAGAGAGAGAGAGAGAGAGAGAGAGAGAGAGAGAGAGAGAGAGAGAGAGAGAGAGAGAGAGAGAGAGATAAAATAACAGGTCGGGGCGCTTTGATATACTGCCTGACCAGGCCAGTTCTTACGTCTGACACTCCCTCAAAAGTCCCAAATCTCGAACATAATTTCACGGAATACTCGGAAACTCAGGTCAATAATGTTTCTCTTTACAGTTAAGGGGTTAAGCTTTGCCCTTCAAGAGTGACAATGGCCACAGTCAAGATCATTGTTCGAAGGCAAACTTGAGGGAAAATTTGCCGGAGATGAAGATGGCACTTCAAAATACTACTAAAATTTTCATAATAGTAAAATTTAAAAACCTAAATTCAAGGTAGAGAAAATGATTGATAGCTGTTTCAATACACACATACACTCACATTATATATATATATATATATATATATATATATATATATATATATATATATATATATATATATATATATATATATATATATATATATATATATATATATATATATGTATATATATATATATATATATATATATATATATATATATATGTATATATATATATATATATATATATATATATATATATATATATATATATATATATATATATATATATATATATATACTGTATATATAAATGTTGCTGCAAGCGTCCTTGTCGGTGATTTATATATTTAATTGCTAAATACATAATAGATACCGGCTTATTACATGAATTTTTCTGTAAAAGAAATGATTAAATTCATTGTGTATACTGTATATATATATATATATATATATATATATATATATATATATATATATATATATATATATATATATATATATATATATATATAAATATATATGTGTGTGTGTGTATATATATATATATATATATATATATATATATATATATATATATATATATATATATATATATATATATATATATATATATAGTGTTTATTTATGCGAAAATTATAGTAGGTTAACGAACCACTTGACTTTTATTGAGCTATTTATTCATTTATTCGTTTTCCATTCGCCCTCGTTCCAACAGACTTGCTTCCGATCAAGTTATCTGTATACGCGTTCCCCGTCAAGTTAACAGTTTGTTCCAACGACACTAGTTTGGTCATGGCAGAATATAACTATAAGGAAGAATACCTTTTCCCTGCATGCCATACATGCCTCCCATTACTTCCAGGTCAAACGCTGATCAACTTTACTAATATTGAAACAATACAGTGCGGAATCTATGAATATCTATGTATGTGTAATTGACAAATACATTAGCTATTGACTAAAATCTTCTACGCTTGATTCGTGAACAGAGGATGATTGAAAGGTTTTGATAAGATTCGTTCATACAAATCAACCGGACATGAACAGCTCTCATCTATGTCATTATCCCTAGTTTCCTCTGGTAAGAACGGCTCCTTTATTCACATATCCTTAGAAATTGGGGATATTAACAAGGAAATTAAAAATAAATTACGTTCTTACCACATCCTTAAAGGAACCCGTAAAGATTTTCTCTCTCTCTCTCTCTCTCTCTCTCTCTCTCTCTCTCTCTCTCTCTCTCTCTCTCTCTCTCCATGAAATGCATTACTAAAGTAGCTGATCATCACGAAAGGGTAATTACCAAGGAGGAAATTCCAGGGCATATCTTTAGCCAAGTCATCGTACAAGAAATTAAGGTTATAAGTATTTATATTTTGAACAGAAAAGAAAATCCCATTTTCCAATTACTAGAGAAGATTGATGGCAATGCAGCATAAACAAGCAGAGAAATATTAGGATATTAAACTTGATGTTTCTTTATATATAAAATACACAGCTAGTAGTTTTCAAATCCTTCAGGAAAGAAAACTTGATTCTATTTTCGATGAAAAATCTTGCATTCAGGTCAAAATTTTATTTGATTATCTTTTTTCACTAACATTTCATTAAGATTATTTCCTCTAATTGAAATTTGAGTGTTTGAATGTAATTAAATAGTATTTTCGTAACTGGTATACTCTCCCCTCACTTTCCAACTACTACTACTACTACTACTATTAGTGTGCTACTTTTATAAGCACACATTGAGTATGTGTTGTTTAAGATGTGTATAGCTGGATAACGAAGTACATCTTATTAGCTTTAAAAGTATTTATTAGTTAAAAACAACAGAGTTAAACATCTCCATCACTGGAGGGAGCTGGGTTGGTCAGATGACCAATTCTGGTGAAGTATAGATATGAACTGACTAAATTATCGATATCACAGATATCGTATGCTTAGTTTATATAGCAGTTTTGTCACAATCTCGGAAGACACCTGCATCCGGTGACGTCACAAACTTTCACAGCTGATGCATGGGTGTTGACGCTTAGGAAAAATGTTACATTGTTGAGGCTGCATTGTGCGTCCTGTTTATGATTTGAATGACTACAGCAAGTCCCACGGCTAGCATCTTCATCCAAAATGACACATTACGCCATGTGTTTTAAACATGTAATATTAACTATTACATAAGCTCGGCCAGCTATCTCAATTTTTTCACAAAAATTTAACAACAAGCCAAAACATGTTTACTAGGTGTGACTGGACATATGTATTATTCTTTGTTTAACTTTAGCCATAATCAAACGAGGACGAATGTCCAAATAGGCACATTAAAAATAATAACAATAATGCATATGAAAAAGATATTACCAAAGCAAAGAAAAAAAATGCATGATAAAATAAAGATCATATATATGGTACATTGCTAGCAAATGATTATATGGTACCAAAAAAAAGCTACTGACTTACATATGATTCGGTAACTTGTTAAAGAAAATTGTTACTTTTATCAGAAACATAGATTAACATAATACGGTAACTAATGAAAATATTTGTTACCTTGGTAAAAATTCAATTTTTTGGTGCACAAACACGAATTCCTGGTACGTACACGTACCACGGTTTCGTATATATATATATGAATGATTTCCTAATGACTCCTTCTTCTAGCATTTTACCTACTTCATCATTTATTTCATTCTGGAATTTCATAGGGAGTCTGTACGAGGGTACATAGATAATTTTCTGCTTGTATTTTAACCTTATTTAATGCTCGATCACATCTGTTTTTCCTAAGGATCCATCCGTAGTGGAAAAAACATCATGATATTTAGTTAAAAGTTCAAAAATTTTCTGCTGAATCTCTTCGTCTTGAATGTCTTTATTGATTTTATTTTTAATAGATCGCAAAAGGGATTCATCCGCAACTGATTGAGAGTGATTGATTTCAGCAACGGTAAGAATACGATGTTTATAAACTTCTACATCCAAGATATGTTGATTTTTGTGAATTACTAAAGTGTTATTTAAATGATTACAGACTTCAATATTACATTGTTGATGTGAGCCTACTGTATAAATAGCTTGTGTGACAGACAATCCGTTAGTTTTCAAAGTGTCGGAAAGGATTAATATTTCAGATCCCGGTAATGTTTTCTTTATTTGCACTATTAAATT
This sequence comes from Palaemon carinicauda, assembly GCF_036898095.1. Lineage (NCBI taxonomy): Eukaryota > Metazoa > Arthropoda > Malacostraca > Decapoda > Palaemonidae > Palaemon > Palaemon carinicauda. The sequence goes on along the minus strand of NC_090729.1, from coordinate 70,631,948 downwards.
CGAAGGTACATTTGGTTCGATAGATTGCGTGCAAGATGATATTACGGGTGAACGAGAATTCTGCTGGGTCGCGTATATTATTTCTTTATTAGTGAGACAAGTTATTGGTTCTTCAACGTACGTTATGGTTACATTTGTCGTCTCCTTTTTATCCAAAACTGATTTTAAGGTATTAGAAGACTTATAGAATTTCCCTTTGATATACACGCCGTGCTTGGCAGGGCCTAAGATAATGTTTTGATTTCCCATAGATGGGTATCCTATAATTACAGCTGGATACATATTAGTGTTTTTTACAACAACAAATGTATCGGCAAACGTGCGTTTGCCGACTCTGAACTGAACATGAGTTATGCCTATGACATTTAATTCATTGTTTCCTATACCCGAAAGTCTAATTCCGGATTTTTCAATCGGAAAGTTCGAAAACAACAAATGATGTGTCTTCAAATCCACGATATTACGTGGACTACCAGAGTCAAAAAATAACGTAAAGGATTTTTGTTCTAAATTTACAGCAAATAAGGTTGGCCGTAACTCATTTTGGCTTATTATTGTATGAATTCGTTGCAAATCTACGGGAGCATGCACTGTTTTACCTAATTCGGCCGTGTGTTTCATAGGAAAATCTATTGTCTCACAATTACCTGATAAAACATTAAATTGGTTATTCAATACTATTGATGTTGACATGAATGACCTTGACCCAACATCACTCTCTTCCCCTCTAGAGTTAACTATGTGGTATTTGCTTTGCTCTGCACATTCTGAAAATTAGTCTGACCTTGCGAGGTCTGGTTTGACGACCCAGGCTCAGCGATATTCGAAGAAGTGTTTTTTTGTTTTGGACTGCATTGACATTTGGTTGTTTCTTCTTATTGTTAAAATGAGGATTTTTCTTTTTATTTCCATATGGAACTGACTGTGGAATTGACTGTGTATTTCTGGGATTCTGTTGTGTCTTACGCGAGTAACATTGGCTATATGAATGTGTTGCACTGTTGTGAATCGAGCAGAATTTCGTTCTGCAGTCTGCGCTAAGTGACCTTGACGTTTGCAATTATAACACGTCATTCCCGCCACTTGACTGCTAACTACGTTCACTGTTTGTGGCTTTGTTTCATTCTTTGCAAAAACTTGAGTTAACACGGGATCGAGATCTGGACACTTGGACATGTGTTTCTTTATCTGTTTATAGACATCCAATTCCGTACTTGCAGGCGTTAACTTCTTATCAAAACACCGCACTAAAGCTTCAGGCAACATAAGTGTCATGCAAGTTAAATACATTAATCGTAAAAAATCTTTCACGGAGATGTTATCGCTAGTAACCCAAGTGGAATGACCTAAAATGTCCTGATATTCATTAAGCCTATCAGCTATGAGAGCTGCTCTCTCAATAACATTAAGCCGATTCACAGTGGCTTGATGAAGTGTATTTCGTAACGTTAATACTACATCCAAGGCTTCCTCACCCCCATAGACCGCGCGTAACCTAACTTTGAAATCATCCCAGGTAACTGCTTCTTGAAATGAAACACCTCTTAAATACGCACTCGCATCCCCTTAGAAAAATCTATAAAACTTTTAGCTTCTTGTAATTGTACAAAAGGGTCTACGATTTGTTTGGCATTTAAATGGGCATCGACGGATGAAATCCATGACTCCACATTTTGTGGCAAGAACCCGTTGACCCGACCCTGAAAAGGAAGGATTGCTGACCTGGCATTTACAAGCGTCACAATTGGAGGAGGATTAGTCTGGCCTACACCACTAGGTCCAGAGGTAGGGCTCACAGGGGGAGTCATGACTGCTGTATTTCTTTTCCTATCTCTTCGACCCCTTGCAATTCTATCAAAATATCTATATGAGTACAGACGTCCACTGCGTAAACGCATATGTATAACAAAATTCCCCAAACAATGTTACTAATCCCAAAACATTTCCCAAAAATTTCTGAAAGAAAAAGGAATTAGCACAAAGAGAGAAAAATTCTAGATGAGAATTCGGAGTTGAACACAGTTTCCTTTAATGAACGGAAACAAAAGATTAGCAATTCACTCACCTCAGTAATAATCGACTAACGACTCGTGATAACTACACTTCACTGCCCAAACTGGAATGAATTCAAAAATTTGTACTCAGCTTATATATGAGTCTGTGTGATGTCGACACGTCCTCTCTCTCTCTCTTGATGTTTTGTTAGCGATGTATCGTTCGAGATTCTTGTTGAATGTAGTGCTTCCTGGGTATGTTTTGCAATTGTTGAACGCCAGTCCTTGGGTTTCCTAGGATGTTGATTGAAATTATAATTCCTCTCTCTCTCTCTCTCTCTCTCTCTCTCTCTCTCTCTCTCTCTCTCCTGCTAGTCTTGCCAAGTATATATATTTCATAAGGTAAGGTTTCCATTTCTATAATGATAATTGAAACCAACAAAAAAAAAAAATTTCTAAATTATAATTCCAAGTTATTTGCCAGTTTTATCCTATTGTCGAAATAAGAGGAAAGAGTTCGTTGCCCTTCATCAGGACCCCTAAAACATTGATATGCAATCGAGACGTCAAAACGAAAGTAGTAGGAACGGGGTACCTTCACACACGCGCACACGTATATATATATATATATATATATATATATATATATATATATATATATATATATATATATATATATATATATATATATATATATACATACATATAATATATGTATATATATACATACATATATATATATATATATATATATATATATATATATATATATATATATATATATATATATATATATATATACACGTGTGCGCGTGTGTGAAGGTACCCCGTTCCTACTCTTCCCGTAAGCTAACATTCGTTTTGACGTCTCGATTGCGTATCAATCTTTCAGGGGTCCTGATAAAGGGCAACGAACTCTTTCCTCAGAGTATTCGTTGACCAGTTCCTCTCCTCCTGCCGTTGCGCTTCTTGGTCGAATTTCTTTTGACGAACATCTTGAAGGCGTTTCATGACGACGGAACCCAATTGAACCATTGATCCCTTTGCAATTAAAATATCCTTTTTGTATCTTTTAAAAGCTGTTACTTGTTTTGGATGACATGAACACTGACGACAGGCAGATGATGATGAGGTTAACACAAAATGGCGACCGAAGCTGAAGCCCGAAGTTCAAATCCGGGGCGCCGTAAACCAAAATTCGCCGATCCCAAACTCGTTCCTTCGTCGGTCCTAGATAATTATTTTTCTTATAAAAGCATGCTAACAGGAAGACGTCCAATTGGAGTGTCTCTCCTTAGAAGTTCTTCCTTTTAGAGGGGAAAAAAATTTACTTCAGAATGAAGAATTTTTGCTTTCTATGATCCTACAGTATTCTCTACTTCTGTGCAGTTTCCGCCTTATTCTGCAGAATCTTTATTTTTGGATCTTCAACATTATAGACTATTTTCTCATTTCAAATCCGCACAATCGTAAAGTGATCAACAAATAATGACTAGTTCTCCTTTTCGGATTCTATTTCTTCTCTCCCGTTCTCCTTCCTGTCTCCCTCTTTTTTCTGTATTTTCTGTCCGAATCCTTTCAAATAAATCCATTATTAGTCTGTAAGATTCTTGAGTAGCTTTTTATAACTGCCTTCCTGATTCCACTTGTCGTTGATTCCTTTTTGCATTTTGGTTTTCTTCCAAAGTTGCAGACTCAATAATTCTCTTAACTTTCACCAAAGCATTTTCTGCATTACCCAAATCTTTTTTCCTTTTTAATGGCCTCAGAGGCAAGTCGGTGATAAAATCTTGCAAACATGGGTTGATCAATAAAACGATTAAAACAATCTCTTTACCTTTTCTAACATTCCTGCTCAAGACGAATGACAATTTGAAGACGATTCTAGAATGCACCGGTATTCCATATTCCTCCTTAACAGAGAGACTAAGAATCTTTTGGAGATCTGAGAGAAAACCATTCTACTTTCCTATTGATGACGGAAGACAAATTGAAGTCGAACAACGAGTTGGGAGAATTTTTAAGACTATTTCGGATTTGGAGCCTGTTCGGAATTTCCAAAAGGAAGACGTCTATTGAAGTGCCTCTCCTAAGAAGTCCTTCCTTTTTTGAAGAGAAAAAAAAAAATTATTTCAGATTGAAGAATTTTAGAAATTTCTCTGGTCCTTCAATATACTCTACTTCTGTGCAGTTTCCGCCTTATTCTGCAAAATCTTAATTTTTGGATATTCAACATTAGGGACTTTACTTTCTCCTTTCAAATCCAACCTACCGTAAAATGATCAACAAATAATAACTAGTTCTCCTTTTCGGATTCTTTATTTCTTCTCTCCCGTTCTCCTTCCTCTCTCCCTCTTCTTCCTGTATTTTCTGTCCGAATCCTTTCAAATAAATCAGTTATTAGTCTTCAAGATTCTTGTTTGGCTTTTCATGACTGACTTCATGATTCCACATGTCGTTCATCTCTTTATGACGAAGTATTTTGGTTTTCTTTCAAAGTCACACTTAAGTATTATCTCAATTTCCACCAAAGCATTTTCTGCAGAAACCCAAATACTGTTTCCTTTTTAATAGCCTCATGGTGAGTCGGTGATAAAAGCTTGCAAATTTGGGTTGGTCAATAAAACAATCAAAAGGACCTTTTTACCTTTACTAACATTTATGATTGAGACGAATGACAATTAAGGCAATTTGGGATTGCACGGGTATTCCATATTTCTCCTTTTGGAGCTCTGACAGGAAAGCATTCAACTTTACTATTGAAGACCAAAGACAAACTGGAGACAAACAATGAGTTGGGGGAGCTTTGAAGACTTTGAAGACTTTGAAGACTTTTTGGAGCCTATTGGAGATTTCCAAAAGGCCCTCACGTTTTTCAAAAATAAGCTAGATACAGGAACTCTATATTGTTGGCTAGGCGGGGCTGCCCGCTTCCTGCTAGCCAGGGCGGGCCTCCCCCCTTCCCGCTGGCTGGGCGGCCACCCCCCCCCCCTTCCCGCTGGCTGGGCGGGCCTTCCCCCCTCCTGCTGGGAGGGCTTGACTCCCCCCTTCCTGCTGGCAGGGCTTGGCTCCCCCCTTCCCGCTGGCTGGGCGGGGCTTCCCCCTTCCCGCTGGCAGGGCGGGGCTCCCCCCTTCCCGCTGGCAGGGCGGGGCTCCCCCTTCCCTGTGGCAGGGCGGGCCTCCCCCCTTCCCGCTGGCAGGGCGGGGCTCCCCCCCTTCCCCCTGGCAGGGCGGGGCTTCCCCCTTCCCGCTGGCAGGGCGGGCCTCACCCCTTCCCGCTGGCAGGGCGGGGCTCCCCCTTCCTGCTGGCAGGGCGGAGCTCCCCCCTTCCCGCTGACAGGGCGGGCCTCCCCCCCTTCCCGCTGGCAGGGCGGGCCTCCCCCCCCTTCCTGCTGGCAGGGCGGGGCTACCCCCTTCCCGATGGCAGGGTGGGGCTCCCCCCTTCCCGCTGGCAAGGCGGGGTTCCCCCTTCCCGCTGGCAGGGTGGGGCTCCCCCCTTCCCGCTGGTAGGGCGTGGCTCCCCCCTTCCCGCGGCCAGGGAGGCGCCGGCTCCCCCCTTCCCACTCGCAGGGCGGGGCTCTCCTCTTCCCGCTGGCAGGGCTGGGCTCCCCCCTTCCTGATGGCAGGGCAGGGCTCCCCCTTCCCACTGGCAGGGGGGCTCCCCCTTCCTGTTGGGAGGGTGGGGCTCCCCCCTTCTCGCTGGCAGGGCGGGGCTCCCTCTTTCTCGCTGGAAGGGTGGGGCTCCTTCCTTCCCGATGGCAGGGCCCCTCTTTCCGCTGGCAGGGTGAGGCTCCCCCCTCGCCACTGGCAGGGCGGGGCTCCCCCCTTCCGGCTGGCAGGGCAGGGCTCCCCCTTCCCGCTGGTAGGGCGGGGATCCCCTTTCCTGCTGGCAGGGTGGGATTTCCCCCTTTCCGATGGCATGGTTGGGTTCCCCCCTTCCCACTGGCAGGGCGAGGCTCCCCCTTCCCACTGGCAGGGCGGGGTTCCCCCGTTCCTGCTGGCAGAGGGGGCTCCTCCCTTCCTGCTGGAACTAACTGTTAGTACTACTATTCATTCTCGATCTGATGGGTCTCTCTTACCAGACATTAGTGTAAATACAGATTGTAGAACATAAGCAGGAATTTCTTGGTTAAAGGTACACTCGAAAACACTATTCTATCTTATTTCTCTTCCTCTTGTTTTGTTAAATTTTTTATAGTTTATATAGGAGATATTTATATTTAATGTTATTACTCTTTTTCAAATATTCTTTTTTCCTTTTTTCCTTTCCTCACAGGGCTATTTTCCCTTTTGGAGCCTCTGGGATTATAGCAGCCTTCTTTGCCAACTAGGGTTGTAGCTTAGCTAGTAGTAATAATAATAATAATAATAATAATAATAATGAACGTCACTAAATTTGGTGGGCCACAGAAGTGTCTTGGTTTCTTTGAAGGCTTTGATCCAGCCATCGTCTCAGATTACAAGCAGAAAGAACAATTGTTCTCAGTGATTCCAAAGATTTACAAAATATCAGTGTGTCTTTATATGGGGAAGTCGATGGTGTCTTTCAGGTCAGAACAGTGCTCAATCTTCAACCTGAGATTGACTAGTTATTTCAAAAGCTTGTTCATTATTGCTATTGTTTCATAGATTCTCATTATACACATTTCTAAATGACAAAGTTTTAGAACCCGAACTTTGTGAATAACTTCTTTTTTTATAAAATCGTAGATGCGAAAATGCTTTCTCCAGACATCTTCTCTTGTCTGATGTTTCCTCAGTTTCTGTGATGGTGTAACACTGCTGAGGTATTTGTCTCACTAAAAACTGCTTTGGTCGGCACTCATGGAATTAGGTCTCCCTTGCAAAAAGATCTAGTCCTCTTATTTTACATAGTAAATCTTCATCATTTAGTTAAATTTTCTTTTCTTCAATGTTTTTATACGCATCTAAGAGGAACTTCTGCAAGCTATATATATTACCAGAGTCCTTTACCTTGTCACCCTTACAAAATATACAGTATTTACCAAATATCACTATTTAACATCTTTTTTTGGCGATTTATTCACTTACATTCAAGCATTTGTTTTTATGCTTAACAATGTGCGGTGACCAATTCAAAAACACTCTCGTCGGCAACTTTCTAGATAAACAAGTAAATAAACAAATGAACAAATAAGTAAGAAATATAATTAATATTAACTTCGAACTACATTTGAATAAATACCTTTAAATTTCTATAAACAATTAAAGGCACTTTATCTTTTAAAATGAGTTTGGAATTTGTCAGGAGAAAAAATCATCACTTTCTTGTTTGGATTTATCGGTTTGAAACGGATAGAAAATTTTGGTATCTTTTTGGATATAACGTAAACTTTGGCTAAAACAAAAGAGCGCATGTAACAAGGACGTATTTATAATGCAATATGTAATTATAGATTAGTTATTTTTTTCCTGAGAGGACTTCGTTTGCAAAGAGAAATATGTTAAAATCAAGATTTTTTTCTCTTTGTCTGTGTACATTTTGTATTTCTTTAGAAATACATATTATACTATTGAAATGTTTGCTTTTTTACATAAGTTTCTTGATATATATATCAATAGACCCTGCAAAATTTTTTGAAAGTCTGAATATGATAGACCGCCCATATAAAGGCTTAATGTAGATCTATGTGAGGCAGAGTTGAGCGTAGCGTGAAACAGGGGGTTTTGGTACATGTGAGAACGGCCTCGAGTTGAGAATGGAAGTAATAATGTGGTTTCTGGAAGGGTTACAAGATTTCGGTATGTTTGGATAAATGGATAAATTCCAGGAATTTAGAAGGGAAGAAGAACTAATTACGTTTAATAAATCCAAAGAAATATCTTGCAATTCCAAATTATCAAAGGGCTCAGTGCGCGGGCCAATACTCACCTCGACAGAAAACTCAAAATTTACGTTTTGCTCCAGTTATTATTATTATTATTATTATTATTATTATTATTATTATTATTATTATTATTATTATTATTATTATTATTACCTCCGCCAAGGAAGTCACGTTTTCACCTGTCTATTTGTTTGTCACCAACCTAACTCAAAAAGTTACGAGTGAATTTTGACCAACGTACTACAAATATAATAAAAAACGATGTATTCAGGCCAAATCTCTATCTCTCTCTCTCTCTGAATGTCATTTAGGCCGGTATAACTCATGTATGGGGTTTTTTTAACTGTTATTTTTCATCGAACCATATCTGAAAGTACTTTTTCTTTCATTGGTGTCTTGAACAAGGCTAATGTCGAAATAATCTAATGTAGCTATTAACGGAAGGAATATTTTAGCTGCGATACTCCAATGATTACTACACAATTTTGCGGAATCATGATATATGTACATATATATATATATATATATATATATATATATATATATATATATATATATATATATATATATATATATGTGTGTGTGTGTGTGTGTGTGTGTGTGTGTGTGTGTGTGTCCAGTATTTGCAGTGGATATTCGAAATGTCAAATGATAAAACAGAATGAAATATGGCAACTCGATTTGTAAAATTTTAATGCTTTCACTAGCCAAAACACCCCATTGCTGTCTTTGATTCGCTAAGGTTGGAGAGGACTCCGCCCATTTCATAGTAGTAGTAAGAAGAGCTACACCTTGCCTGTTTTATCACGGGAACACTAGAGACATCTGACTAAAGATTTCCCCAGTGTCGGCGTTCTTTTGATTCTAACTGTAACTGTCTAAATATCTATCCGTCATTTTCACGGGTCACGTACACTTTTAATAATAATAATAATAATAATAATAGTAATAATAATAATAATAGCAGTAGTAGTAGTAGTAGTAGTAGTAGTAGGTTGCCCAGGACATCAGCCATTCGTTGAGATACTACCGCAAGAGAGTTATGGGATCCTTTGACTGGCCAGACATTAATACATCAGATCTTTCTATCTGCTTACAGTTTATTTTCCCTTTGCCTACACACACACACACACACACACACACACACACAACGAATAGTCTGGCCTATTCTTTACATATTCTCCTCTATCCTCATGCACCTGAAAACACCGAGCCTACCAAACAATTCTTCTTCACTGTAATTGTTCGGTGGCTAATTTCCTCTTTTTAAGGGTAGAAGAGACTCTTTAGTTATGGTAAGCAGCTCTTCAAGAAGAAGGACACTCCAAAATCAAACCATTATTCTCTAGTCTTGGGTAGTACCATAGCCTCTGTACCATGGTCTTCCACTGTCTTGGGTTAGAGTCCTCTTGCTTGAGGGTACACTCGGCCACACTATTCTATCTCATTTCTCTTCCTCTTGTTTTATTAAAGTTTTTATAGTTTATACGGATGTTTATTTTGATGTTGTTACTGTTCTTAAATTATTCAGTTTTTCCTTTTTTCCTTTCTCGGCTGGGATATTTACCCTCTTGGAGTCCTTATAGCATCCTGCTTTTCCAACTAGGGTTGTAGCTTAGCATGTAATAATAATAATAATAATAATAATAATAATAATAATAATAATAATAATAATAATAATAATAATAATAATATACAGTAAGCGTCTGGCTATTATATATATATATATATATATATATATATATATATATATATATACTGTATATATATACATATATATATATATATATATATATATATATATATATATATATATATATATATATATATATATATTCCTATCACGCCAAACGGCACCCACTCGGAAAAGAAAACAATCTACCACGAACTGCCTTGACTAGCGTGTTGTAGTTAGGAAAAGGGGAGGTGTGGGAAGGATTGAATCTGTGCGTGAGTGTGTACATATCTACAATATTTAAATATTTAAGTCATTTTTGACGGGCCGCTCACACTAGTAGTAATAATAATAATAATAATAATAATAATAATAATAATAATAATAATAATAATAATAATAATAATAATATGTGTCATCTAGTTTAGAAACATATACTTAATTCCAAAATCAACATCGACTGTTCTATGGTAAGTTATATATCATGTTATATATTACATAGCTGGCTCTATTTTTATCCTCAGAATATATTGTACGTAAAAATAAATCATAAGAAAAACACTAGTTCATTATGACACTACCGAGTAACTCCATCGTTGCCATGTACTCTATGCAAAGTTGGACACAGGAATTCTTGGCACATCTAGCTTTGAGGAAGTGCACCCAGTCACACCCTTACTTACTGTGCTGTGAATTACTGTGTTTTGCCCTGCCCTCCGCCTTAGCGCTCTCTCTCTCTCTCTCTCTCTCTCTCTCTCTCTCTCTCTCTCTCTCTCTCTCTCTCTCTCTCTCTCTCTCGACAATCAGTTTGGTTACTCGTCTTGCAGTAAGGGTGTGACAGGGTACACTTCCTCAGAGTGAAGTGTACCAGGAATTCCTGTATACAACTGTATATATGCAGTACTTGAAAAATACGAATATTATTTAAGTTAATTTTACTTCCATTTTCTTTTCAAAACCGGTCATGAATCACGTCAAAGAATCCATAAGCCATTAATTGTCCGGAACTTTTAAAATCCATTGGTTTATACGAGACCTTTGAAAACGCAGTGAACCGAAGGAAGAGCGGAATTCATGTACGCTCTTTATTAGAAATGAGTAAAGACTTCATGGTTTCGGGAGAAGAAGAATGGCTGTGATGAAACAAACGGGGCGTTCTGGCCTGTACGGACTGGATCCAATGATTCAAGGATAAGAATTATTATTTCAGCTCTTCGACGGGATATGTTATCTTTGCTCCATTTTCTTTTTTCTTTTTAACTGAAGTCGGAATTCGTCCGTCATTAATGGAGAGTATTATATGAAAGGTTATCGGCCGATAGAGATGGTTTTATGGCCTATGAAGGTCTTGATGGTTTATAGAAAAAAAACAAAATTTGTTTCTCATAACGTTTTGATAAACCAGTCTCTTTGTTTTCTCTTATGTTCTTGGTATATAAAATGTCTTTTAATGTTCTAGTGTATTCTTCTAAAGGGTTTTGCATACCTAGTGTAACCCTTTCTAGCAGAACATAACGAAATACAGGGGAAAGTGTCTCAACACTAATCGAACTTTAAACATTGAGCAATGCAAAAACAAAAGGTAAGAGAATAAAGTGCTTTAATTAATTATATTTAATGAAATACAATATACGCAGCACCTTTTTGCAATATTTCCAACACATCAAAATTACGTGCCAGCAAAACAAGTTCATTTGGTCATGAAATAAAACCAAAATAAGCAAAATGTGTTCCAAAAGATACTCCTG
>NC_090729.1:70595682-70615682 GCF_036898095.1 Palaemon carinicauda | reverse complement strand
AGAGAGAGAGAGAGAGAGAGAGAGAGAGTATATGTGTGTTCACAGCCGATTGTCGTGACCTAGAATGAGAAAGACCACTTGAAGAAGCGGGAGGTGAGTGACCTTACATATACTCAAGTCCTCTCTCTCTCTCTCTCTCTCTCTCTCTCTCTCTCTCTCTCTCTCTCTCTCTCTCTCTCTTACGTTTTTGGCTTTCCTTTGCGCAAATGTAGTTAGTGTAGATTCGCTTTGCCATTCGTAATGCTTTGGGTTTTCTCTAGTTTCTCCAGCGTGGAAACTTGCTTTCAGACTATATACATTATGGCTGTTTATCAAACGGTGGAAAGTGTTTAACTTTCAAATATTTAATAATAATAATAATAATAATAATAATAATAATAATAATAATAATAATAATAATAATAATAATAATAATAATAATAATTTGATTCCTGATAACTCAAATAAGCGTTCATAAAATGTTTTACTCTAATTAACCCATGATCATGGTCTATACGCTTGACTTAAAAATAAAACAAACTCACTTTCGTTTTTTAAGGATATTTCATTAATAAAGAATATTATCTAATATTCTACACAAAATGAATATGAAATAAAATCCTCGAAAAAAATTATTTCATTTTTATATATATTTTTTTAAATTATCTTAATTTTTTCGCATCATTTTCAAGTTTTCTGGGTAGTAAAGAATAGATAATTATATAATAATACTATCTAAACAATAATGAACTACTAACGTATTATGCTATTTATAACATAAAGAAAAAGAAATATCGTTATACAAGTAGTAACGTTTATCTGATAACTTTATGAAAAATTACCACTAAACTTTCGGCTTCACTCCAGAACAGAGAAAATTGTCAAAATAGGCCATATTATGCAGTAAGCTGTTTAAAATTGCACAAGCTTCTAATCACAAGAAGCTAGTTTAAATAATTGAATATGAATGTGCAAATGCGTTAAAACTCCAGTTGTGACTAGATTGTGGATTGATCTTCCTAATCAGGCGGTTGAACGTAGAACTTCAGACAGCCAAACTTTCTTTTTGTAAATGCTGTTCTATAGAGCAGACAGAGAGGAGTCTCGTTTTACAATTTATAGAGACTGGTCTATTTTAAACGTTTTACTGATCTAAAATTAGTGCATAGTTTTTATTCATTACTTATATATAGATTATCTACTACTCCCTTATTTCCTTTCCTCACTGGGCTACTTTCCTTTTGAAGCTCTTGGGTTTGTAGCTTCTGCTTTTCTAACCAGAATAGTAGCTTGAATAATAATAATAATAATAATAACAGTAATAATAATCTCCCCTATATAATAAAGAGCAAGTGTCTGGCTAGTGTGTTGTAGTTAGGAGAGAGGGAGAGGGCAGGAAGGGTTGCATCTGTGCACATATCTAACTAAATATTTAGTCGTCATATTTGACTAGTCGCGTACACTAGTAATAATAATAATAATAATGATAATCACTTGTTTACATTGTAGAATGTCTGGCCCAAGAAGCTACAGAGACCCTAAAACAACTAAACCACAACACCGGTTGCTTCTTTGTCCAGGGCTATTTTCACCGAGTGGGATATGTGACCTCGCTTCCCCGGTCGTTATCCACATGTCAAAGGTTATGCGCTCACCTCCAGTATAAAAAAAAAAGTCCCAAATCATACCAGGAAAATTCTCTTTTTAATTTTCAATTGAATTCATGCGTCATCTCTCTCTCTCTCTCTCTCTTCTCTCTCTCTCTCTCTCCTCTCTCTCTCTCTCTCTCTCTCATGATGACAGTTAAGGATTAATGACACCTAATCCCTGACTAATGCCGTCTTCCCAACCTACCAATCCGGTGGATTTTCAAGTCGAATATATTACCGTAGCAGAAAAATGTTTCAATGCCTAAGAAAAGAATTTCTGGGGTTGAACGGACAGGTTTAATCAACAAATTCTCAACCTCTCTCATCTCAATCTAAGAGAGAGAGAGAGAGAGAGAGAGAGAGAGGGAGAGAGAGGTGGGGGGGGAGGGGGGAGGGAGGGGGGGGAGAAATTATGGTTGAAAACTGAGATCAGGATTTTGATTCTAAAGTAAAAATCAATATTATCAGAACCTACACCATGATGAAATTCCTAATTGAAGCTACCCTTTATAAAACCAAATTTCAGAATATTGAAAAATATAAATAGAAATGCCAGAAAATGAAGAGCGTCGTAGCTTGCCCACCCTGGCTGACCCTCAAGAGCTTCCGTGCCCAAACTCAACAAAGACTGAACGGATGAAGATTCTCACCTACTGCTAATCGCTCAACAGTTGCAGATTCGTTCCAGTCACGCATAAGTACCAATCAGCATCGGCGGATCAATAACAGCCAATCACGACCACGGACAATGCGATTTAACAAGCCAGTGTTGTCAGTCTTCAAAGCAGATGGCTGTCGCTTAATCTTAGAGAATCCTTATACTAGCGAGGTGACTAGACAGTTAAAAGCGCAGAGGTGGGTGTGGCACACACAAAAGCAATCATTAAATGTAATTCAAAATCAGGGTGATCCTTCGCTGATTTAAAAAATGTATTTATAGAGTATTCAGAAAAGTGTATGAATAGTAGTAATAGGTTATATTATTAAAGTACACAAATTAAGTGTTATATAATAAGTTAAATATGTCCAAATTAAAAATTAATTTCTTCACAAATGTACAAACACAACTTTGTCATTAGGAAAAAAAACTATTTAATCACCTAATCGGTTTAAATGTTTGAAATAAATAAATATGATATACTCAACAAAAATATAATGCAACACTAGACGCTGTTAAATAAGGAAAGATTCCTTTTAAAAAAAGCAAACGGAACTTGTTACGTAGAATTTATCAACATACAAAAAATGCAGGCTTTTCTTACGATACGTGTATCATACAGAATTGAAAAAAAAATGTATACTCATCTTTTTCTAAATATCATATTAATACCAGTAACATAATTTTCGAGCTACGTTTCCGTGTCTCATCTTCCAATCCTTGGCAGACCCCCCCCCCCAACCAACCCCCAACTATCGTTCTCCCCCACACAGGGTCCACACAGTCCCCCCTCCCTCACGAATCGCCATCGTTCACTATCGGTCGCCCCTTTTGCCGCTGAACGTATAATAATTGCCGACATCCATCGTCAGTGGGTGTCGTGCCTACGAAGATCATGTTGCTACGGCCACGAGGGCCAACGCTCAGATGGCCAAGGAGGAGCATTACATGAAGTAATCCACGCTCCTACCTCCACCTTTGGGGGAACCCGTTCTTGGTCTACTACTACGAGTACGGTTTTGGCATCAGTGCTTGGCGCCTTTCCTCTTACGAAGTCTCTCTCTCTCTCTCTCTCTCTCACTGTGTGTGTGTGTGTTTGTGTGTGCGCCTTTCCTTTTCTGAACCTTCCCTTCTCTAGCTTTCATTTCTTATCATCTCTCTCTCTCTCTCTCTCTCTCTCTCTCTCTCTCTCTCTCTCTCTCTCTCTCTCTGCATTGTACATGAGAAATGAGAATGTATGAGTTTTCAGTTGAAACATGAATTGCTAACAACTTCCAGCTCATGAGTTTCTCCAAGACTTCTTACAAAGATTTGGGGTCTGGGGAGATGAAATCTGTGATGGTTTAACTGGTTTGACCCTCTATAGACCTTGGGTTTGACGATATAGAAAATAAACTGACCAATAGACGGGAAATAATACGGTAAATAAATCTTATTGAACAAATACAGAGTTGCAGAAAATCATCTCATAAAATATATATTTTCAAACAAACGAATAAAACGAAAAAATCATGACTAAAAATTGAACTTCAGCGGCCAGTTCGAAGATACATATTACATATACAGTATAGACTTAATGTTAAAGCATACTTTAGCAATTCCTTATAATCCACCAATAGTGGTCCGGAAGTTCGTATGATTGGCCTTAATTTGAGTGCAGTCTCTGTCTATGTTAATGGTGAGGCCCTTGTTCTCAAACTCAAACACTTGGGAGTGGGTGGGTTTTTTCTTATTGTTGTTTATGAGCACTATAGTGAGTATAGGTGTGGAATACCTGGTGTTCCTCAGGGTAATGTTCTTGGCCCATTGCTTTTAATACTATATACACATGACAGGTGGATTAGCCTAGAAAACATACTCGTTGCATATCCAAATGATGCTACTCTCTTTGCTTTAATTCCATCTTCTTAATGAATCCCGTAGTAGAGATCTGGCTGAAATTAGTGCAAGGTGCAAATTATGGGGAAAAAGGCAAATTAGGCTCCTCAACATCCAGATCTAAGCATTGATAACAAATTTACTTATAAGAAACACATTCCGTACAATTCTTATTCAATTGCACAAAAGAATTGGCTTATTAAGAAAGTCTTCTATGAGTTTGACCAACCAATCTATTCAGAAGAAGTGTTTTGATTTTTCTTTCATCCTACCTTATTTCGAGCATTGTTTTCTTCAGCTGCTGAATCTCATCTTAGTTTTTTCGGAGGACAAAACCTTGCTGTCTATTAAATTTCTTATTCCTGATCAAGATATTAATCTCTGGCACCGTCGTTCAGTTAGTTCCATATGCCTGCTGCATAAGATTTTTCATAACTCTGACAATCCTTTGTATCCAGATCTTCGCAGACAGTACAATCCTGTTCGTAATACTGGACATGCAGTTAATTCTAACAGTCGACGCCCTCTCCATCACATGACTCAATAGTATACAGTATTCTAGAACTTTTATTGCAGCTATGAGCAGATTATAGAAGGATCTTCCTAATCAAGCAGTTGAATCGGTGGAACTTCAAAAGTTCAAATCAGCAGTAAATGTGTTTATGTTGAACAGGGTAACATAAGTCTCTCTCTTATATATGAAAGATCTATTCTAATGTTGTTACTGTTCTTAGAATATCTTATATCAATTATTCAATACTCCTCTTGTATTTTATTTACTTAACTGTTTCCTTTCCTCACTGGGTTATTTTTCTCTGTTGGAGCCCTTGAGCTTATAGCATCCTGCTTCTACAACTAGGGTTGTAGCTTAGCCTAATAATAATAATAATAATAATAATAATAATAATAATAATAATAATAATAATAATAATAATAATAATAATAATAACTTCAGGGCCACACATACCTGTCGTGCAAAGAATCTCAGAAAAATATATTCTTCAAATGGGCTACAGAAAAAGAATTAAACAATTATTTTTCTCTCTTGTTCCGTTAAATGGGACCATATTAACTCTTAAATAATATTGGTAGTAAATTTAATCATATGTAAGACTATAATACAATATTTCTTGATGTAGAGAACAAAAAAAAAAAAAAAAAAAAAAACGCCATAGTATTATAAATCCTTAATCTTATTCCGAGAAAAATTAGAATTTAATTAGGAAGATAATGAAAAATATTGAAAAAAAAAATATACAAATCGTATAAAACTGCCTTCTGGTTGTCCTAATTACTCCGCGATTTGACATATAAAATAGGAGTCCCAGTCAAAAGGCTATGAAACTTACTCCTTATCTCACTACTTTTAATTATGAGAATAAAAAAATGTTGAGAAAATGTTTCTACCCCGAGGAAAGACTTGATCTAGCCACACACACACAAAAAATGTTCCAACTACAGACAAAGAGAACCTTCTTACGATGCAAGACTGCTTTCGCAGTAGCTCTCTCTCTCTCTCTCTCTCTCTCTCTCTCTCTCTCTCTCTCTCTCTCTCTCTCTCTCTCTCTCTCTTAATTTTCCGTGTTAAATATCTTCTTCCTACCTACTTTACTGTTAACCTAAACGTTGTAATATCACCTCCAAGTAGTATTTAATACAATTAACTTATTAACTCCTACATAAAAGTCAAAGAACACAATAAATCTCAATAAAAGAAATTATACGAATTCAAAAACAGACGTTATCCATAAGGAATGAAGTTGAGCTTAAACCTTCGCAGCAGCAATAAAGACGTATGTTAATGTGCCCTAACATACAACATTACAGGAGGAAGCTCAGGAAACAATGAGGAAATAAAATAGAAAAAAAAAACTCCCAGGGCAAGATCTCGTACCTCAGTGGGAGAAGGACAGTAATGAAATTCGTTGCAAGAGGCAGTAAATGAACTAATAAAAAAAGGACGCTATTGCTCCGAGTTAGAACAGACACGTAATAAAGAACTTTGAACATTTAACGGCCTATTGACCACCATTGCTGCTGTATGGGAAACCTTGGCTTCAATGGACACAAACTAGGAGATAAAAGTCTTTAAGGTTTTTTGTTTATACCCGCGTCTAGGTCGTCTACCCTCGTCTGCTATCTTCGATTATCGATGGAAAGTCGATAACAAAAGGTGATCGACGTGATGGAAGTCTTTGATTTTATTATAAACTTGAATAACTTTAGGTTTAAATAACACCAGAATCAATAATAATAATAATAATAATAATAATAATAATAATAATAATAATAATAATAATATTATTATTATTATTATTATTATTATTATTATTATTATTATAAATTCAACTTCCCCTTTTGTAAGATGAGCGACTAAATATTTTCTAAACAACACCATGAATACAAATAAGCAAACTTACATTTCCGTCACTCCATGAGAGAGAGAGAGAGAGAGAGAGAGAGAGAGAGAGAGAGAGAGAGAGAGAGATGAAAGGTGTTGCCATATTAGTGAACGCCAGCCTCAGTACTGCACTACTGGCTTCTCATCCTGCCCAACCAAAGACGCTTCTTTGTTAGAACAATGAAGCATTATTTTTCTTCATGCAATTAACCCACCCACCCCCTCCCCCCTCCCACTTCCCCCATACACCCCATTCCCTCTTCATCCCTCCTTAAAATCACTATTTTTTATTCTAAGCCATTTTAAGTCTTATCTGTGGGAAACTCCAGCGTGACCATACCCTGAACAAACATTAAATGTTATCTTTGTTTTTTCTTTGATGCGTTGATTTTCCATTTTCAATAAGTCATTATCGGTCTCAGATATCTGCAAATTCACCAGTGTTAAAACATGGAAATTGTGCCTTGCAACTATAGAAAATATGTTAAGGTAAAAAAAACAAATTGAAATATATAAAATTGACTAAATATTCTGTCCATCCTTTTATGTTAGGCAGAAAAACATTTTACGTGGATCGGGAATCAAACATAAAAGTCAATTAACCTAAAGGAACAAATAACAAAATTCCCTTCACTACCTATCTCCTATAATGAAACAAATAGGCTAAGTTAAAAATCATGCCGTAACTATTATTAATCGTAAACAAGGAAATTAAAGAGGAAAAGTTGACAACAGGAGCAACGCCCAAGGGGTCTGATAGGGAAAATAGCCTAATGAGGAAAGGAAATAAGGAAATTGATAGAATAAGGTGCTTGATCTGAGAGATCATGGTTTGATTTTGGAGTGTCCTTCTCCTAGAAGAGCTGCTTACCATAGCTAATGTCTCTCTTCTACCGTTATCAAATGGAAAGTAGCCACAAAACAGTAATTAACCCCTAGAGTGAAGAATAATTTTTCGGTTATCTTAGAGTTGTCAGGTGTATGAAGAAGGGGAAGAATGGGTAAAGAATAGGCCAGATTATCAGGTGTAAGTTTGGTAAAGAAAAATGAGCCGTATCCAGAGAGAGGTCAAATGAAGTAATATCTGGCCATTCAAAGAACCCTTAAATCTCTAGCAGCTGATGCCTTACCAAACCTACTGCCTATAAAGAAAAAAAATGGGATAGTTCTATATTAAGATGTTGACAAAAGAGTAAATATCTCTGCAAATATATATATATATATATATATATATATATATATATATATATATATATATATATATATATATATATATATATATATACATATATGTATGTATGTATCGAAAAGCAATTTAAATTGACGGGCTATAGTTTTTTTGGAGTTATATTTACAAGGGTCACTGACGACGATAACTTAATGGAATATTGGAGATATGTTTTGTGAATGATACCTCACTTTTTATTATCAATAATTCTTATTTGTATACTACACCTTTCATAATAATATTTATCATTACTATTTCGTGTTATACATAATCGTATCATCTAAAGACTCTCATTATGTTTAATGGATAATGGCTAGGTGTCTAACAAATAGCAAGCACCACTTTGAAGTGTACAACTTTACCTTTTCGGGTTCCCAATCTTTTATCTTACATTATATATATATATATATATATATATATATATATATATATATATATATATATATATATATATATATATATACATATATATATATATATATATATATATATATATATATATATATATATATGTATATATATATATATATATATATATATATATATATATATATATATATATATGTATGTATGTATGTATGTATGATTCCGGCCAAAGCGCGAAATAAAAAGCAGCTGGTTGCGGACGGTGAAAATTACTTAAATATCTTACGGAAAGTTCCCAGTAACAATTACACATAAAAATAAAGCAACTTAACAAACATCAAGACCCAAGGGAAAGAAATATAAAAATATAAATCTGTTAAGAATTCCACCATGAAAACCACAATTAACGCTTAATTAAACTAAGACAACTTCCACTCCAAAGGAAATACAGTAATGATCAGATCGAAAGTAACTTCTATGAAAAAATAGAACTAATGAACAGATGGTAATTATGTGTTCTATCTTTCATTGTCTACTTGAGTTTAAAAATAACTGCTAATGGAAAACATTAGACATGGTGAATTATTTCCAATTATCACCTTTAACTATTTCTGGCTTGTGTTGTGAGTAACTTTTAATAGTTGAGTAATTAATGGCCAAATGAAAATGGGCTTTACCAGGTAAAATTGTGTTCTTTGGCCCAGATAAGATCCCCTGTGGCAGCTGGATTAAAGCTTAAGCAAAATCTAAACTTCAGAAAAAAACAGATAATGAGAGGATGAGATATCAAAAATTTCTATTAATTATCAAGAATAAAATCATAAAAGCTGCTATACGTTGCAATCCTGATCACCATCATTATTATTATCATCATCATCACCACCTGTCTTCTGGCCCTCTAGCTGCGTAAGACACAAGCTTACACATGTCAGATGATTTTCTGCTGTTTAAATTCTAGATGTTATTTACCAGATTCATTCCTTAAAAAATTCTATCTCCTCTTACGGTTGTTGCCCTTCCACTTAAATACTCATAACACACAAAAATCAGAAATTTAAGACTTCCATCTATATTACCAAAGACGATAAGATGTCATTGCTAATCTTTTAATAAAGTCACTCTTCCACCGAAGGCTACAGACGATTCCTTAGAACACTAATGGCTTAATTAACGACCGCACACACAGTCTTACTACATTATTTCGAAGACAACATTTGGATGATGGTTTTAGCTATAAATGATTCGTTTGAGCAACAAAGATGAAAAAAAAAATCCGAACGACAGTACCATAAGAGCTGTACATACAATGAACTCTCGAATCTCGCAGATCAAATCTTCTACAGCTTATAGTTTACCGCAGTTATCCAATCCCACGGGACATTAAAATACACTGTTAAAGCTGGGTTTTGTAAAGACAATGATGAAGTTATCAATGTAATGTTTACATCTCTAAAATTAGCTTTTTATCCACCAAGAAAAGTCATGTCATTTACAATGCCAAATTTCGGTAATACAGTATACGATGACACATAATTTGATCGTAATATAATCTTGTACCTATTAAAAAACGTTTGGGTCTGGCTAGAGGCAATGTTAATATTAACCTAGGTATTCTAAACTATATGGATTACTTAAAATTTCTATAGATGAAATCATATATTCCCTAGGGAGGGGCAATGAGTTAGGTGTTAGGAAAAGAATTCAATATAAATCGCTAGAACCCTTTTCCCGCGTTAATCTCTCAAGTCATGACTACTAATTTCAGCATTAATCACGTTTCTTTTCTTAATAGCTTTTCCTGATAGCTTAATTGAAATATGGAATGTATTATTCCCTCCGAAGACTTACATTATACTACTATAATTAAAAGATAATGACAGAAGAGTCATAACATTCAATATAAAGCCGTCATTTTCCCGCGACTCACGTGTTTACTAAGACCAGGATCCACTGCACCAAGATAAGAACTTCAATTGAGAAAATCTGATACCGAAAAAGTACTTACTTTTACGTTAAATACGGACATGCCAGCAATGGCTGTTAATATAGAGACGTTACTTGTCTCTCATGTGAGGGGAGGGGACTGATAGGATTAACTTTATGGTTCTCATTGAAAAATAAAAGCGGTACGTTTTGTGATTAGAAAATTTGCAGCATTCCTTTCAATTAAGGGTTAGTGGAATCTGTAATTACTTGTACATAACCGAAAAATAAAGCAATTTAACCATTTTACTTATTAAATACAACGGTTGTCTTACTCGTGCAACTAGTATTCAAAATAACATCATCTTTAAATTCTTTATTTTGAATAATACGCGAATGCATCGACTAGTTTTTGATAATTAATAAGAAAAAACCACAGTTGACCTATAAAGTTAAAGAAGTTTAACAGCTACAAAATAGAGGGCGAAAAAGTGGGTTAACCACCATCCCTTGATTGTGGTCAGGAAGTTCGTATGATTGCCCTTGATTTTAGTGCTGCCTTTGACCTTGTTAATCACGAGGCCTTTGTTTTCAAACTCAAACAAATGGGAGTAGGTGGGTCGTTTTTTTGGCATTATTATTGATTTTTTAAGTAATACATCTCAAAGATTTGTTGATGGGCACCTTAGTGAGTATAGGAATGTGATATCTGGTGTTCCACATGGTAGTGTTCTTGGCCCATTACTTTTCATACTATATACACATGACATGTGGTTTAGCCTAAAAAACAAGCTTGTGGCATATACAGATGATGCTACTCTCTTTGCATCAATTCCACCTCCTGAATGTAGATCTCGGGTTGCTGAATCCCTTAATAGAAATCTAGCTGAAATTAGTGCATGATGCACATTATGGGGTATGAAGTTGAATCCTAACAAAACTCAAAGTATGATTGTAAGTAGGTCAACATGGGACATAGACATATACATATATGTGTGTACGTGTAAACAGTATATGTATATATATATATATATATATATATATATATATATATATATATATATATATATATATAAATATATATATATATATATATATATATATATGTATGTATATATATATATATATATATATATATATATATATATATATATATAAATATATATATATATATATATATATATATATATATATATATATATATATATATATATACATATATATACATATATATACATATATACATATATATATATATATATATATATATATATATATATATATATATATATATATATAGCATACTGCTTTTCCAATTAGGGTTCAGATTAGAAAGTAATAATAATAATACCCCATATATATATATATATATATATATATATATATATATATATATATATATATATATATATATATATATATATATATACAGTATATATATATAAATATATATATATATATATATATATATATATATATATATATATATATATATATATATATATATATATGTATATATATATATGGGGCTGACATCCTGGGATAACATTTAATGAAAGGAAAGGGGGATAAAATTCAGAAAGATAAACAGAAAAAGAAATGGACGAAAAGGATAATAATACACCAAGTAAAAATTTCTATTTTACGCAGTTAAAATCGGAGATAAAGTTCAAGGGTGTTTTGCCATTTCTTTATAAAGGTTGTATAACATTTTAGTTATAAAAAGTTTTTTTGTGTGTGGGGAGTGCAGACCATTCACGTATCCATTTAATATATATATATATATATATATATATATATATATATATATATATATATATATATATATATATATATATATATATATATAAATAAATATATACAGTATATATATATAAATATATATATATACATATATATATATAAATATATATATATATATACATATATATATATATATATATATATATATATATATATATATATATATATATATATATATATATATATATATATATATTAAATGGATACGTGAATGGTCTGCACTCCCCACACACAAAAAAACTTTTTATAACTAAAATGTTATACAACCTTTATAAAGAAATGGCAAAACACCCTTGAACTTTATCTCCGATTTTAACTGCGTAAAATAGCAATTTTTACTTGGTGTATTATTATCCTTTTCGTCCATTTCTTTTTCTGTTTATCTTTCTGAATTTTATCCCCCTTTCCTTTCATTAAATGTTATCCCAGGATGTCAGCCCCAGATGAAATGTAAAAAAAAAAAAAAAAAAAAAAAAAAAAAAAAAAACAGGGAATATAATTCCTTTGGACACTCATCACGAGCTAATGTTGACAGATGAACGATAGTTATATAAACAGTATCTTTTACAAAACCTCATTCATGAACCCTGATAAACTCTCGTGTAATGCATGGTTATCTAAACCGTAATAATAGGGGGAAATCGGTTTAGCTTATTTTCCTCTTCAAATTTGTAGATTACATGATCTCTCTCTCTCTCTCTCTCTCTCTCTCTCTCTCTCTCTCTCTCTCTCTCTCTCTCTCTCTCTCTCTCTCTCTCTCTCTCTCATTTTAAGCATCATCTAAGCACAGAAATCCCGCCAATCAGGATAAGGATAAAATCGAATCATTATGATTATCTCAATTTGCCTTCCTAGCCTATGAGTGGTCTACGTTGCAAACAATGTTAAGGTATTTGTGGAGATTTAACAACTGTGTTATTAATATCATGCGAATATTTATCTATGAAGACGCCTTAGATAATTTGAATTATAAATAGACCCAAAAAAAAACTAAAATAGAAGATTCAATATTAGAGAATTATTCAGTTTTGCAGAAAAACTGTAGGCTTCACAGAGAATCTTGTCTATATTCTTTGGTAAATTAATAATAATAATAATAATAATAATAATAATAATAATAATTTGGCAGTAGACCCACTTTGAGGCATGTCTCATTGAATATGATCGCTACCTCAGTAGCATCGATTTTGTATTCTATTTTCTTAATAGATTTGATGATTTTCTCTTGAGAATTACTGCATTCCGCCATAAACAGGGCAAAATTCATCCATCATTATGGGCAAGGTAAATTCAAGGTGGGTTAAAATCGGGTTTAGTGTAGAGTTTATAAAATGAGTAGGCCTACACAAAGTAAGCAAAGTACAGTGTACAGAGTTTGTAAACTCTACTTAAATGCGATTTTGACCCACCTTGCATTTACCTTGCCCATAATGATGGATGAATTTTGCCCTGTTTATGGCGGAATGCAGTAATGCTCAAGAGAAAATCATTAGATCTATGCAGAAGATAGAATACAAAATCGATACTACTGAGGTAGCAATCATATTCAACGAGACAATAATAATAATAATAATAATAATAATAATAATAATAATAATAATAATAATAATAATAATAATAATAATAATAATAATAATACAGGTCACTACTCCATTCGTTCCAGGTTATAGTTCTAAGTCTCAAGCATCGTTGATTTACCTTTGAAATTAATAAAGTCCTATCTGAAAAAATGGAATAGCATTAATAATTTCTTAAACTATAGTTCGGTATATATTTTGTGATTGCAATATCAGCAGAACTAAATCGCAATGAATTAAATATCACATTTATCAAAGTGGAGAGAATAATATTGCCTTATGTAAACAATGGGACTGTACCGCATGTGTTTCACACACGTTCGTACATTCTAACTGTATTTCTTTTTTTTTTTCTTTTCTTTTCTTCCTTTGTAAATCTCGCAACCTCAGACACCCCCCCGCCCCCACACCCTCTGATAACAGAACCTCTTTAAACTTGCCTTTTTCAGTGCATTAGCTGGTTTGAATTTTCGTGACGTTTTTGCTCGTAAGTACTTGTACATTAGCTCGTCTGTTTAGTATAGTTTAGTTACATTCCTCTTGCCTCTCTGTTATAACCTAACAGCCCACTCGCTTAGAACATTAATTTATGCCAAGCAAAGACGTTTTTGTTAAACGCAATTTGTAGGTTTAAAAATGCGAGAGAGAGAGAGAGAGAGAGAGAGAGAGAGAGAGAGAGAGAGAGAGAGAGAGAGAGAGAGAGAGAGAGAGAGATCCCTTACGTTTTCCTGTTGTTCAATGGTAGTCAATAACCATGTATCATTCACAAGAAATGAATTTCACTTATGAAAAAAAAAATCATAGAAAATGCTTGTTTCCCTGATCGTTTAAAAATTCTCAATATACGCACGATAGCACTCGCTAAGAATAATTGTTGGATTACGTGTTTTTTTTACAATCGATTCTATATTTTTCTTTGCTATGAAATTCTCACTTGTTGGACATTGAAACCGAAATCCTCATAGCAGCTTTACTAATATTGTTGTTGTTAAAACGACAAACCTTGCATGATAGAATTCTCTTCCATGAGGATACACTCGGGCACCCTATTCTACCCTATTTCTCATCCTATTTTTGAAGTTTTGCAATTATATGTGAGAGATATGTTCATAATTTTCTCAAAATATTTCATTTTAATTGTTTATTATTTCTCTTATTTATTTCTTTATTTCCTTTCCTCATTGGGCTTTTTTTCCTGTTAAAGCCCTGGGAAAACATTATAAAATCAAGCACTTTTTTCATGAAATTACAATTATTTGATTCTTATGATGATTTTGGAAAAGTTTAAATAAAAATAAATTGAATAATTGATAAAACATATATATTCCTCTCTGTATATCGATAATCAATCAACTATGTTTACTTCATAGGACCATCATGTAAATGATAATGAAAACCTTACGGAAAATATATTTTTTTTTTACATAAATAGACTACTTATTTAATAGTCACGCTTTAAAACTTAATAATGATGACATTACGTATTTAGATTTGCGTCATTCAAAAAAATTCATTTTTCAACTAAAACAACTATAACAATAGCAATTTATCCTCAATTATTCTTAATGTACATTTGGCTAACACTGATCAGATGCATCTATCTTCTATTTTTCCCTACTTTGTAAATAACACCATTAGACGGGGAAATTAATCATAACATGGAATCTAACTTCTATTTTCCTCCTTTGCGAATAACACCAATTGATCTTAACGGTGAAAACATAACATCGAACCGTTTTGAGTAGCAAAAGAACAGACCACCTGAACAAGCTCTTGAAACTAAAGGTCGTCATGTGAACAAGTAACGACCACACATGGAGTTTATTATTGTCCTTATTATCATTATTACGAGCCAAGGTGCAACCTAAGTTGGATAAACAAGAAGATACAAACCCAATGAAAAACACTATAATAAGGTAAAAAATAAAATAAAAATAAAAAGCTAGAAATAACAAAAGAAATATAAATATGATGCATACAAGAGTAACATGAATTATATAAATAATGTATGAATTATGATACAAGGTGCCTGTTCAACTACTCAACAAATAATATATATATATATATATATATATATATATATATATATATATATATATATATATATATATATATATATATATATATATATATACAGTATACATATATATATATATATATATATATATATATATATATATATATATATATATATATATATATATATATATATATATAGTATACATATATATATATATATATATATATATACACAGTATACATATATATATATATATATATATATATATATATGTATGTATATATAATATATATATATATATTTATATATACATACATATATATATATATATATATATATATATATATATATATATATATATATATATATTTATATTCAGTGTATATATATATGCATATATATATATATATATATATATATATATATATATATATATATATATATATATATATATATCTACATATACATATATATATATATATATATATAAATTTACATATATATATATATATATATATATATATATATATATATATATAAACATATATATGGGCAGATACATAGATATTTATAAATAAACACACATATATACACATACACACATATAAATATATATATTTATGTGTGTGTATGTGTGTGTTTGTGTGTATGCGTGTCTGTCTGTGTCTACGTGTGTTTTTAAGGATTTTAACCAATTTTATAAATTCCTTATGAGAGTCTCTATCTATTTTCCATTCTTTATATACATACAGGTAGTAGGTTGGCCAAGACACCAGCCACACGTTGAAATACTACGGCTAGAGAGTTACGGGGTCCTTTGACTGGCCAGACAGTACTACATTGGATCCTTCTCTCTGGTTACAGTTCATTTTCCCTTTGCCCACACATATATCGAATAGTATGAGATATTCTTTACAGATTCTCCTCTGTCCCCATACACCTGACAATACTGACATTACCAAACAATTCTTCTTCACCCAATGGGTTAACTACTACACTGTAATTGTTCAGTGGCCACTTTCCTCTTGGTAAGGGTAGAAGAGACTCTTTTCGCTATGGCAAGTAGCTCTTCTAGGAGAAGGACATTCCAAAATCAAAACATTGTTCTCTATTTTTGGGTAGTGCCATAGTCTCTGTACCATGGTTTTCCACTGTCTTGGGTTAGAGTTCTCTTGCTTGAGGGTACACTCGGGCACACTAATCTTTTTAACTTCTCTTCCTCTAGTTTTGTTAAGGTTTTATAGTTTACATAGGAAATAATTATTTGAATGTTGTCGCTGTTCTTAAAATATTTAATTTTTCCTTGTTTCATTTCCTCACCGGGCTATTTTCACTCATGGGGCCCCTGGGCTTATAGCATACTGCTTTCCCAACTAGGGCTGTGACTTATATATATATATATATATATATATATATATATATATATATACATATATATATATATATATATATATATGTGTGTGTGTATCTGTATACACAGAAACATACATACATACATATATATATATACACATATATATATAAATATAAACACATACACACACACACATATATATATATATATATATATATATATATATATATATATATATATATATATATATATATATATATATATATAAATTATATATATATATATATATATATATATATATATATATATATATATATATATATATATATATATATATATATATGCTGTATATGTGTATGTATAAACATACATACATACATATATATAAATATAAACACAAACACACACACACACACACACACACACACATATATATATATATATATATATATATATATATATATATATATATATATATATAAATTTATACATTATATATACATATATATATACATATATATATATATATATATATATATATATATATATGTATATATATATGTATATATAATGTATAAATTTATATATATATATATATATATATATATATATATATATATATAAATTTATACATTATATATACATATATATATACATATATATATATATATATATATATATATATATATATATATATATATATATATATGTATATATATATAACGTATAGATATAGACATGCAATACTTGGACACCCATAATAAAAAAAAAGAAAATAAAACATCCTAGCTGTAACCTATAATCTAACTATTTCGCACTGTCGTCAATTACAACTCCCTTCACTGTCTATTTTTTTTTTTAAGCTTGCATATTTCTTTTATACACTATAATTTGTCCCTTTACCAGATAGTATCAAATCATCCAAAAAAATTTGCTGTCAATGAAGACGAGTAAATTGATTCTCTTATCTACTATGAAAATCTCTGTCTCTTATCAGATGAGAATTTGCATGTTTTCTCTCTCTCTCTCTCTCTCTCTCTCTCTCTCTCTCTCCTCTCTCTCTCTCTCTCTCTCTCTCTCTCTCTCTCTTCCAAGTCCAATTTGTGAATTGCGCCTCAGCAAAAAAAGGTTATTTTATCAATTTTCTTCAGAGGTAAAGTCCTTATTTGTATTATTACAATAACAAAGGCACGTTCATCTTGTCCCTAAATGACTATATTTGAAGGCACGGTTTTTCAGAATTAAATTACATTTATATAAGGAATTTTTAACAAAAAGATCCAAACACGAGAATTTTTTCTCATGAGAGATAGTTATATATATATATATATATATATATATATATATATATATATATATATATATATATATATATATATATATATATATATATATATATATATACGTTAATTAAAAAAAAAACATCTCAGGCAAGAGTATTACTGTTGACTCACTTCTTTCATAGAGCCATAACATAAAATATCATTATCGACAATAATTAATCACAGCAAGAAATAATCAGTGAATTTATATTCTTACAGTGAACCAATTTATTAGTGATTTTATATTATCACAGTGAACCAATTTATTAGTGAATTTATATTATTACAGTGAACCAAGTTATTTGCCAATTACATCATCAAGGAATAATCATCAACTGAACAAAGTCTTGGCTGTACTACAACCAATACCAGAAAACACCGGAAGCTGTGTCTGAAATAGTTAACTCTTTACCCCTGTGACAGAAGAGGGTTCAGTCAGAGGCATTTGAAGGGCAATGCTCACAGCCATGAATTTTCTATAAAGATTCTTTGAAAAAGTGAACAACTTTTTCTTTATTTTACTTCCAATATCCATTTCGTAACAATGCACACGTCTCTGTAATTCTTTATATGATTGGGAAGGAATTCCTCTACACAACTCAATATCCAATGCATCAAATAATTGAATAAAACGTCACATTCACAGTATATCAATTCTGACAAACAAACCAAAAGAACAATTACTGTGGTGTCTATAACTCACCTTTTAATTCTGGATGCGTTGAATAGTTTGGCGGTTGTGGAGTACCATCACTACTACTACTCCTATCTGTCTCTTCAACTACTCCGCCCTCAATCCCACCTGCAGAGTTATTCAGAAGCACCTCGCTACTGCACGAGGCCTCTGACACCTCCGAAGGGGAGGAGGCTGACGTTGATGTATTGCGCTGCGGAACGTAAGATTCTTCCATGTCTTGCTTTATCTGCACCGGGGATAAAGGCTGCAGGTCATCGGGGCAGGTCGCAGCCTTCCCCGCTTCGTTTGTATCTGTCCTGACCACCATGTTACTATCTTTACCTGATGTCTCGGTCTCTTTCAGAGAGGGCGTTTCACAGGCACTAGAGACGCCTTTCGTCACCGAGGCCGAGCACTGGCTATCACACAAGGCGGCACACACTTCCCGCGCACTGGCACTTCCGGATTTTGTCGTCAGCAGAGCCTTGAGGGACGCCCTGCTTCCGAAACCACCTCGGGCCTCGATAGTTTCCTCCGATTCCTCGTAGGACTCCACTTCGTATTCCTCGGTAATCACGAACTTGTCTTTTTCATTGTCACTGGGTTTGCACGAGGGCCACAGGGACGAACCGTTGGGGAATGACTGTGGGCGTGTGGGAGGTGGGTGGATGGAAGGAGGCAATGGGCGGTGTGAAGCAGCAGTATGATGGCGTGGACGACGGCCACTGCCCTGTGTTAGACTGTTGAGAGCGGACGGGGAAGAAGTCGCTACGGCCACATGTTTCAATGTGGTGGCGTTCTTCTGGCCAGGCCAGATTGGGGCTGAGGCTGCTGCTGCTGCATCAGGGCTTGAGGGGGTCTGCGGAGGAGCTCTGGGTGGGGGAGGGGGAGATCCACACCCTCCGTGGGGGTCAGATAGGGCACGCGCCCAGACCACCTCTCTGTCCTCAGAAGAACTCTGACCTCTGGAGGTGGAGGAAGGCGTTGCCAATGAGCGATCCGACGGAGTCCCCTCCCCGTCCCCCTCCTTATGCTCCTCCCCCTGATCCTTCTTATCTCTCTGCAGTTTTTCTTTTCGATTTTCTTGTTGGTGCCCTTCGTCATCACCCGTCGGTCGTTTCCTTTCATCATTTCCATCATCTTGCTCCTCTTGCGCTTCGCCACCA
>NC_090729.1:70585682-70590682 GCF_036898095.1 Palaemon carinicauda | reverse complement strand
AAATGCAAGTTTCCTTCTGTTACAAACAAAGAAAATGCAAGTTTCCTTCCGTTACAAACATAGAAAATGCAAGTTTCCTTCCGTTACAAACAAAGAAATTGAAAGTTTCCTTCCTTTACAAACAAAGAAAATGCAAGTTTCCTTCCATTACAAAAAAGAAATAGCAAGTTTCCTTCCTTTACAAACAAAGAAAAAGCAAGTTTCCTTCCGTGACAAACAAAGAAAATGCAAGTTTTCTTCCTTTACAAACATAGAAAATGCAAGTTTCCTTCCGTTACAAAGAAATTGAAAGTTTCCTTCCTTTACAAACAAAGAAAATGCAAGTTTCCTTCCGTTACAAACAAAGAAATTGAAAGTTTCCTTCCTTACAAACAAAGAAAATGCAAGTTTTCTTCCTTTACAAACAAAGAAAATGCAAGTTTCCTTCCGTTACAAACAAAGAAAAAGCAAGTTTCCTTCCGTTACAAACAAAGAAAATGCAAGTTTTCTTCCTTTACAAACAAAGAAAAATGCAAGTTTCCTTCCGTTACAAACAAAGAAAATGCAAGTTTCCTTCCGTTACAAACACCAAAACTCAAGCCAATTTTTTTATTCTAATAAACTTTGTTTTTCAAGAGGAACTTTGCTTTTCAAGAACTTATTTTTTCAGTACTTATTTATTTTCTTGAGGAACTTGTTTCTAAAGAGCTACTTGAGGAACATTAGTTTTCCAAGAACTTTTTTTCCCCACAGGAACTTTTTTCCAGGAGGTACTTAGCCATCATCACGGTATCAGACCAGAATAAGCAGGCCAGTTTTCTTTCTATGCTTCTGTTCAAAATTTGTTTCACCTTTTCTCTAATCCACAAGAATCGACTAACTATCAAGTATATAATCCATTACTTAAGTTACTTCGGACTTTCAATTTAATGAGGATACAATAATATTCATAACAGTTTTTTTTTTTTTTTTTTTTTTTTTGACATTAGAACTTCATTTTAATGAAGATTATCTTGCAGTGCTCACGTGGCTTGAAATAATCAGGAAAATTATACAAGCATTTGAAAATAAGATATGATACTATGATAAAATATAATAAAAAATATGCCTTTTCAAAAATGCATTTGAAAATAAGATAAAATGCTACGATACAAAATGAAAAAAAAAATTCAAGTGCATTTGGAAATAAGATACGATACTATGATAAAATGGAAATCTAAAAAATGTAATTTTTCAAAAATGCATTTGGAAATATGATACGATGCTATGATAAAA
The DNA here is from genome assembly GCF_036898095.1 of Palaemon carinicauda. Taxonomy (NCBI): domain Eukaryota; kingdom Metazoa; phylum Arthropoda; class Malacostraca; order Decapoda; family Palaemonidae; genus Palaemon; species Palaemon carinicauda. The sequence goes on along the minus strand of NC_090729.1, from coordinate 70,589,428 downwards.
CATAATAAAAGATAGATTTTTAAATGCATTTGGAAATTAGATACAATACTATGATAAAATATGAAAAAATATATAATTTTTTTTAAAAATGCATTTGGAAATGAAGATAAGATACTAGGATAAAATATGATAAAAATAGAATATTTTTTAGAATGCATTTGGAAGTAAGATACGATACTATGACAAAATATGTTAAAAACATAAAAAAAAATTAATTCATTTGGAAATAAGTTACGATGCTATGATAAAAAGATAGCATTTAAAAAATATAAAAATATAGAATTCTTGAAGAATATAATAAAGATAGAATTTTAAAAACATAATAAAAAAGATAGATTTCAGGAAAAAAAATACAATAAAAAAGATAGAATTTAAAAACATAACAAAGAATTGAATTCAGAAAAAAATATAAGATAAAATTCACCAAAATACAAAGGACTGAATTTAAAAAATGTAAAAGGGACAGAATACGACAAAATATCATGAAGGATAGAATTTAAAACATTAAGAAATTATAAAATAGAAAAAAGTAATAAAGAAATGATTCAATTAAAAAATATGATTGAAAGGGATAGAATTAAAGAAAAATATAAAAAGTGACAGAATTGAAAAAAAACAAACAATGAAAGGGATAAATTGAGAAAAATCTGATAAAAATAATGTAATTAAGAAGGTAAATATGATTAAAAGGATAAAATTAAAACAAATATAGAAAAACGATAGAAAAGAAAAATATGATGAAAATGATAGATATTTCAAAAAATTATAAAAATTACAGAATTGAGACAGATGTTATAAACAAGGAGAGAATTTAAAAAATATGATAAAAAATACAACCAGAAGAAAAATTATATTAACAGAATCGGACTAAGAGCAAACCATAAAAAAAGATGCAAAAGGTAAACATGATAAGAAAATGCACTGAAAGAGAGAAAACACGAATCTTGTTTAGCACGCAAAATGATATGCTTGTATTAAGCACTTAAAATTTCAGACTCGTAGAGGAACACTTTCATAACAATAAACTACAGAGCTCATGTTCATTGCTCCCCAGATATGATCAATCAAGATGAATTAATACTTACACGACAGAGAGAGAGAGAGAGAGAGAGAGAGAGAGAGAGAGAGAGAGAGAGAGAGAGAGAGAGAGAGAGAGAGAGAGAGAGAATGTGTTACCTTAAACAAATTTTGTGTCAACATACGCTTATATGTATTCAAACTGTTTATATAATTTCACGTGATTTTCATTCGACGTTATTGTTGTTGTTGTTGTTGTTTTTGTTGTTGTTAATAGCATATTGATATTTGTGTCCAAAAACAAGAACGAAGGGCCGATATGACAAATGACTTCGATAACTATTAAGAAATGAATTATTCTCCTATCAATGAATAATTGTTTCATTTAAAAGACTTTTCAAAAGATAACCAATTCTCTATTTGTCATGAATGGAGCAATACCAAAACCTGGTAAAAATTAAATGAGCTTATCAAAATAGAATTAGATATGCTGATCAAACTGATTTGCTGAATAATAATCTTACTTAGTTCTTAATCAATGTTAAATCCCAAGTAAATCTTCCGAGTACTGATATTAATTAAAGGAAGGAAAAAATAGTGCAGCTTGAACCACGTCACTATCAAAATAAATATGAGGCAGTACAAGAGTCCACAGTTCAAAATGAGATAAAGAACAGACTTACCCACTTGACGTGAGGTGGAATAATTTAGCGGTTAAAAGTGTACGATGGCCAACAAAGTCATAAAAAAAAATTAACCCTCGTTCCTTGAAAACCTTCATAATTATGAGGGATGGTTGACAGAGAGAGAGAGAGAGAGAGAGAGAGACTCAACTTGCAATAATGCAGCCACTGTTCAATATTTGCAAGACGTCTGAAGAAAGATTCCCTTTTTCTATTGCAAGCTGCCTCCTCGTCTAGGAAAAATAAGATTATATGCTTCTAATATGTGATAATCTATTAGAATATATTAGGTAACACAAATATATGCACTCGAAGAGTATATGCAGTATGTACTCTGAAAAAACTGCTGTAACATTCAAAACCATGTAGTCTTTGTTCATGTGTTTTTACACCATATGGACATGCCAGTCGCAAAAAGAGTAGCTGATTCGTTATTATCTCCGTTTTATGTTTGTCTCTTCTTTCTTAGTTGCGTGATCTCTTTCTCTCTCTCTCTCTCTCTCTCTCTCTCTTCTCTCTCTCTCTCTCTCTCTCTCTCCTCTCTCTCTCTCTCTAATACCACAGTAAAAATAAGACACTTTAAATTTAATACACGTCCAATTATTAACCAGATAACTTTAAAACACTTCAAATTTAAAACTGGTCATTTTCAAAACACATTAAATTGAGAACACGCTAAAATGTTAAACAATCAAGAGCATTGAGAAAAAGGTTTACAACAAAATTAATAATACAAATAAATTCAAATGCTCAAAAGTTATTCGAATATCATCGTTGTCATCAAAAATCGAAAAAACGCATACAAATAATAATGCCCATAACATAGTAGATTTCATCACATCAAAATACTGATAAAGTAAAATATAAAGATTTCTTCCCAAACAGATTTCATTAAAAAGAATTTGCTTTCAAACAAAACTGTTCACATACTCAAACTAAGTTATCTGTACAAATACAACACCGTTTTTACGAAATAAAGATGATAACGAAATGCAAGAACAATAAGATCATATTTCCCCTGCAATGCATGAAACACCAAACACCAAATCCCTCCTCTGCATGCAACTCAAGAGAGACAATTCCAAAGGTATCAAGCAATTGCAATGCACAGCAGGGCTCACACCGGACAAGGCCACAATCACCATAAGGAATGATACCAATCGATGACCGATAAGACATTCTGAAATGAGCTGGAGTCTGAGAGACCAAAACGGTAACATATGTGCAAAAATAAAAAATAAAAATTAAAAATTAAAAAAAAAAGGAAAAATGAGTACCTCGTGACTGGAGTGTCTAGCTAGTGGGTGGAAAGTTAACGATACCTTATCTTAGAGCAATTTTTAACTTTGGGACCATAACAAGAAATATCTACCTTTATATAAATAAAATTGTGGTCAAATCACATTTCACATTACTCTACTAATATTTAACTTTCTAAACTATTCCCTACCGTTGTTACTTACCTAACTATCCTCACTACTTTCACTCAAAATTTCCCATAAACTAAAAAAATCAGATATAAATACATAACAACAAAAATAATAATAGCACAAAAGGGCAATTTAATTGCTTCAGTAGGAAAGAAAATATGAATATGTTGAGAATGAGAGTTTTATTCTTAGTCAGCTGTGCCTTTTGTTATTTTTGGTGGGATGACTCTTAGATGGGGCTGTCTTTTCCATCTAAGACAGTATTTTGATATTATATACACTCATGCATGAATACATAAATATTCATACATGTATATGCATGATATATACTTATATATATATATATATATATATATATATATATATATATATATATATATATATATATATATATATATATATATATACATGTGTGTATGTATGTATAATAGTGTATATATGTATATATATATATATATATATATATATATATATATATATATATATATATATATATATATAAACTTTATATATATATATATATGTGTGTGTGTATAATATATATATATATATATATATATATATATATATATATATATATACTGTATATATATATATATACAGTATATATATATAT
>NC_090729.1:70573182-70583182 GCF_036898095.1 Palaemon carinicauda | reverse complement strand
TGAGCCTCTGATTAAAGAATGTTCTAAAGACTTTAGCGGCAAAATGCCAAGTGAGAAAATGTCTGATTAAAAAGAAAATGCAAGAGATAAAGGCGAACGGAGATGTAGCATCTAATACAAACATCGGTACAAGTTACGCCAAAGGAACAGCTACCAATACCGGGAGATGTCACACTAATGAAAATAGCCTTCCAAACAATATCAAAGACGACACAAGGATTATGACAAGAAACAGCAATAAAACTTGGTCAATGTCAAGGAAGATTCCACCCTTAAATAATAAACATATTAGCAAATATTAATTTACTAAAAAAACATTTCTCTGAAGAAACAAATAATGTAGAGAGCACCATGACTAACGAACAAAACAACAGATCCATAAACGTAGAGCTTGTTAGTTTCAAGCAAAAATATGGAGGATTCCACACAAGATGAAGAGAGCATAGAAGAAAACGACTCATCAGATGAAGACTTCACACCAGGAAATGAACTTAATTCAGACTCAAACTCATCAATTCATTCATCAGGAGGTATAAGAAACACGGTATCAGTTGACAGGAGAAAGACAAGATATCAAAAGGTTTCCCAGGTTTTTCCAATTCTCACACTTAGTAAAATCCACTAGATTCAACTTCAGCATCAGATAATATCAGAAAACAAAAAGTAAAAGAAAAATAAGAAATCATTGTACTATGTTAACTTTAAGACCATAATGAGAAAAATGTACTTTTATAAAAAGAAAAAAAAATACTAGTTAAACCACACTTAACATTACTCTTACTAATTCTCAACTTTATAAACTATTCCCTACCACAGTTAGCTAGCTAACTGACCTCATCCTTCTTACATCCACCTTTCCTATTACCTAACTATGACATCAACAGAGTTTTAGTTTATAACATACTTCTGACGTGTGAAGCCACAAAATATTCCAAGTAGGTGACATGACAAAGCAGCAGCAGTACCTACGATGAGACAACCACGTTCTAAGTAAAATAAACAGCGACACTTCAAAAACTACTCTTTCACCCCTCCTCGTCTGTCCTTTTTATTTCTAATAAAAAGAGCCGACCATCACTCAGCTATGTTGTTGACGTTACAAATATCCTTTGTGAATTATGATCCTACTCGAGGTCTGTCATCTCTCTGACAGTCCCCATCAAGAGTGTGGCGAGGACAGCCGGTATATTATTACAGACAACATGTACCCAAAGGAGCCTACGGTGTAACACTGAACTATGCATGCGCACTGCATTCCACACATGACAGCGCAAGAGAGTAAATAGTAAATATTTATGTGAAAACATAACTTGCCAATGACCTTTCGCTTCTAACGATAAACAACAAGACACGGTTCAACTGGCCCTTTTGCAGTTGCTAAGCGCATTATGCAAGAAAGTCTCTTCCTTCTTCTGCACATCTTCGATAAAAGCTAAATGTGAAAATCAGTAAACTGAAAGATGTCCAAGCAATTCAAAGCTATATCTAAAGTATCAAAGAGGGATATACTTAAGGTTTTTTATGAAATAAATTTGAGAGCTTACAGTCACTATCATTCATGTTCAAGGTCTGCTAAGAGCTTCGTTAGTCAAGATGCAAATATGATGATACACGTAGATCCTCCATAAACAGCCTTTGATGATAGTGACTCGGCCTGAACGATCACCGAAGAGCCCATAACACACTCTTAATCCTCATAGCTCGAACAATCACTAAGTCATAAAATGAAAGATCAACTATAATTAATAGGTCTGCATCATGTGAGGGACGTTGAGCGCATGTGGATGTATGCAAGCAGCTGCATTAGAACAGTTGCAAGGTTCAGGGACTTGAAGAATAAGTTTTGATCCTCAAATTGCATCATGATGCACCGTGGAGCTTATAATAACCAAGTACCATTTAAATCAATGATATCCGAAGTAACTAGGGTTGTAACTTAGCTAATAATAATAATAATAATAATAATAATAATAATAATAATAATAATAATAATAATAATAATATGTATATAATGATGTACAGGATTTCGAAAATTTTTCATGTATAATTACCTATGCCGACGAAGCTGGAAGGAGTGTGTGTCTGTGTGTGTGTTTGTATTTCTGCGTGTGTTTGTGATTTTGTGTGTTTGTTAGTGAACACCTTCTTGGCCATAATTTTGGACATCGTTGTCACAGAGACTTCAAACTTGTTTCATACTTGAGTGTATGAATATCCACGCCAAATAATACATGTTATGGTCGAAGGTCAATGTCTAGTCCAAGGAAAAGGTCAAAGTTCCGGTCATCAACCATACGGCCACAATTTTAATCGTTGAGTAATGAACCCTGCATGGATTTTAAACTATTAAATAAAGAGCTGGAAATAATAAAATTTTGGAAGGTCAAAGGTCAAGGTCACGGACGAGAGCAAAACGTCCATATCACGTAATCAGTCATAACTTTGGACACCCTTGTCACAAAGACTTCAAAATTGGCTCATATTTGAGAGAGTGAAAATCCATGCCAATTAATACATGTTTAGGTCGAAGGTCAAGGTCGAGCAAAAGGTCGAGAAATAAGCTGTCGCGACGGAGGTCTGCGCTCTACTGAGTGCCCCTCTAGTTTATTATTTCTTTATCTGAAATAACAATGTTAAAGAGATTTTCTGATCTCGGATAAACAAGGTAAAATACTTTGACGACTCCAAGACATTAAAAACCAACAATATATTACAATTTATGTCTATAACGAGTGTGTACTTTGCTACGTTTCTAAAACTGATAAGCTCTTATACCTCAACAAACAAGTTCTGGTTTTCATGATGCATCGTCGGGTATGTATCATTTACGAAACGGGATGAGGGATCACTAACTTGATAAATCTAGTTACATAAAAATCCAGCAGGAAATGGAAGCCGTGCTTACATCACGTTAAGTGAGGAATGACCTAACTAAGTTTATGATTAAGTATACAACCTTACTTTGATTGGATCCCATTATGAGTGGCGGGCAGCTTTCGCGCCATACAAGAAAAAAAGATGTAACTAAACAGATTTGATATGAATGAATAAACGCTATCACTAAGCATCAAATTAACTTTCAGCAAAGACGTCAGTCAAGATTTGATCTTTAATGAGAGATCTCGGCAGAAGGGGAGGGTTTGAGTCATCGCAATAAAAGCCATCAAAGGCGGAACAGCAGATTCATCGCAGGAAAGCAGAAGACCAAAGAGCTCAGACCGCTAAAGTGAGAGAGGAATAACTGAGGTTTTTCTGGACAATATTTGCTAAATTCCTCTTTTAAAGTCTCAGAGAAGTAGGATCTGCAAACTTTGAAAAATGTTTTTGAATGTAATATCAGTATCAATTTCTTAAAAAATGAATTTAATGTGCGAAAAATGTATAAATTTCTCTTTCACCCTTTACTCCCAAAGATCCAGCTTCATTTGGAAGGCATTTAGTTTTTCGGCAAAATCAAGAATGCGGGAATTTTCTTCCTGAAGGGGAATATTAAGGAAATAAAAATCGTGAAAAAATCTACTAAGTATGAAGTTTTTGCCCAATTATTCATATCACCTATGAAACACGTAAGTTCTGTTCTTCTTTGCCGAGATAAGAATTCTCTCACCTCAGTATTTAACTAAAATAATATATGCAAAGGATTGCCTTTTGGTAGCTACATGACTTCAGTTTGCAACAGAACTTCGCGCTTAGAATCCATTTTTATGGCAGACTTTAACAAATAATCAGTTGTTCAATGCATTTGACCATAAAGTTAACTGCTCTAACAATGTTTTTGCAGGAAATACTTGATGTATCATGCAATAAATTCCAACAGCTTCCGGAGAAATATTTTTTACCTGATCTACAACCGAGCATAGAAGCTGCACCGTCAGTACACCTATCACCGACATTTTCCCACATCAATCCATGTTTTTTTTTTTTAGAGAAATTATCCTATTTTGTTTCAATATACCACAGCTTTGGTTGTTTCTAATGTTCTGCAAGAAGGAAATTCATCTTTAAAATCTCTATTATTTATATATTGCACATAACCTAATAATTCATCAACTTTTAATGTGAAGAGATCACGAGGAGATGTACAGTATGATTAAAAAGTGTTATAATATCCAAGGATTTAACTCCCTTATATTTGATTATGTCATGAACGATGTCTTTTGCACAAGGTAAAAGTAATTCCTCACCAATGACATTCTGTGTTTTTTGCTTTAGCAGTTCTTAAAAATACGATATAAAACGCGAGTAAAGCAGATTTACTTTGTTTTGGAATTTCAATCGCTGTCAAGACGAGATTTTTTTTAGATCCACAGGCTTATTCTTGAAAAACACCAACCTTTCCTTACTGAACTTTGCATTTTCGAATTAAAATTATGGCTTAACTTATCCTGCTTCATTGATTCTCCTGAGAGCACTTCACAGCACATCACAAATTGTTTTTGTTTTTTCCTGCTGAGCTAATACAAGTATAACCGATGTTAATGCAGTCTTTCATATATTTCTGCTTTCCTTTGTTGTTTGCAATTGCCATAATTGCAACAACATATTGTAAAAACAGACGAGAGAGAGAGAGAGAGAGAGAGAGAGAGAGAGAGAGAGAGAGAGAGAGAGATTAAAATCAGCCAATTAAGACTTGCTAATGATAGCTATGACAATAGCAGTAAAAAGGCTATGAAAACATAATTATAAACACATATGTGTCTGCATTTGTGTTCTATATATATATGTATGTAGTTTACACGCACACACATGCAAATGCACAGATACATACACATACACACTTCTCCCTTCCTCTCTCTTTCATTTACATTTTTTTAATGGAATTTGAGACTAATATTTATCTGCATTTTAAGTAATCACCAACAAATCATCAGTCATTTATGTCTTATATATGCATATCTTACTGCAGCTTTAGGGTTGTAAACGTCATTATTTTCGGCATATGTGACTTTATTTTTAGTTTCTTAATTTGTAGTTAAAATGTCGTTTTTAACAGATATCATAATTAATAGATAATTCAAACATCAAACCCTTTCTATTGCACGAATATAAACAAAAAACTCAGATATAAACTTAAATAATGAAATTTACAAAATTCTTAAATATAACAATGCACCATACCTACAAATTTCCAAATACAAATTTCATTGTTTGTTCGAGCAGACTGGTAGCACAGTGACAGATGCAATCTCTAAATAACAAAAATGATCAGGCACACACACACACACACACACACACATATATATATACATATATATATATATATATATATATATATATATATATATATATATATATATATATATATATATATATATATACATTTATATATGTGTGTATATAGAAATATCCAAAACACTATGCATGGGATCAAGTATAAAATACAGGTTTGTTAAGTCAACGGATAAGACCCTATAACAACTTTCCACAGAGATAATTGTTCAAACTAAAACTTTTGTATAGAAAATGTTCTAAGAAAGGCCAATAGACAGCAATGTAATGTACATGTAAACGACCGGCCCTGTTGATCGTCAGATTAAGATCTATGCAAAGAAGGGAAACAATTCAGTTTGAATAGTAGGATCCTTCTATCCTTTCTGGTTTAGAGGTAAGTATACCACATCAGGTCAGAATAGGGAAAGGTCTTGGTAAAGCCTACTGTATCCTCTTAATCCAGTGATATCAGCTAAACTCCTTTCGATTATTACCATGTCTTCACGACCCAAAGAAAACTGCTTGCCGACCCCAATTGGGGTCGCGACCCCAGGGTTGGGAACCCCTGCGCGGCCTAGACACTGACCATATATATGTATATACGATCAGAGCCCAAGCTCCCTCGCCACCCATGCTAGGACCAGGGAGGGCCAGGCAATGGATTTTAATGACTCGGTAGATAAACCTATAGGCTCCCACAAACCCTCCATCCTTAGCTCACAAGGATAGCAATGTTGCAGACACTACAAGGACCTATCGAGCTTGAGCGAGTCTCGAACCCCAGTCAAGCAGATCCCAAAGCAGGAACGTTTCCAATAAGCTACCATAACCCTATTGGAGAGAGAGAGAGAGAGAGAGAGAGAGAGAGAGAGAGAGAGAGAGAGAGAGAGAGAGAGAGAGAAATTATATTTAATAAAACCATAACACTTCAATAACCGTTACTGATCTTTCTTTTTCTGACCTAACCCACAAGTAATTAATATTGCAACATAACAGAGTCCCCGAGTTCATAAAAAAAAAATTTAATCAGAAAAAATAATAAGAGATAAAAACTTTTTAAAAAGTACGTTATCTACCATGAATACATTTGGCGGGTCATCTTTAAAAAGACCAAACAAGGGAGTATGATGACCAAACAGAGCGGTGACAACGTCATCTAGAAGGAGACAAATGGCAAAGACAGCCGTTGACGCCATAAAGTTTACTGTTCAAGATGAAATGAAGCAGACCTTTCCTTAACTGCAGAGTTTTTAGGCATCAAATTGCAGAACTTTATACAAAGCCCTATACAGTTTTTCATCCTTAAAATTTTATGAACAACTTATTCAGCTTCAGTGCTTTGTTACTTATTTTTCAACCATCTATTGCTTGTTTACCTCTAAACAGCCTTGGTTCTTTATTACTGAAAACCTCACCAATTTCTTTCTAGTTCCAATGTCATTTTGTAAACGCCAACGAAACTACTATACAATAGTCTTATGAAACTAAGACCAGGAAAGCAATGAAATAGTAATTTAACTTAAACACTACCGATGTTGACGACATTAAAAGTTCATGATTTAGTCATTTTACTGAATGGGTTAAAAGCATAACACACTCAGCCATGGGCAAAATACTTCATCATGGCATAATTTTTCATCTATTCAATTTTGCTTTAACCTCAATCTTTTTTCTTCATAGTTTCACGTAATTGTTTTCTAGAATAAAACGAAAGATCTCATTATATATATATATATATATATATATATATATATATATATATATATATATATATATATATATATATATATATATAAAACCCAATTTTCCATATAAAACCTAACAAGATTTGTATCTTTAAATACATACCTGTACATAGATATACACTTATACTGTAACGTAAAGATCTTTGGGAAATGACAGAAAACTTTACCTTGTGATTTACCATTCCTCTTTTAGATTCCCAATAGTATCGTGCCTAAAAGCATAAATAACAAAGTAATTGCAACGCAAAATAAACGTACATCTTCGCGTATCATGCACGTCGAAATTTTTATTTTCGGGTATGAATATCATATTTTTTAAAAATAACGCGAATTGGTACTTAAAAAGATTTTTAGGGACATAACGAAGAAAAAATCAATCCTGGAATAATTTTTCGGGTTCTCACTCTTCCACCCCAATTAAATTTGATCAGAGTTTCAATCCACAATATCTTTACTTGATCTACTTGGCCTTACTCATCTTTCACCCTCACAATCAACGCCCCCCCCCCACCCACCCCCACCTATAAGCACTGTTAATCATCCCGGGTGGCAAATTATGGACCACCATCAAGGCAGCGAGTGGATGGTGTGAGGAACTTCTGTCGAAAGCGCTCTCTCTCTCTCTCTCTCTCTCTCTCTCTCTCTCTCTCTCTCTCTCTCTCTCTCTCTCTCTCTCTCTCTCTCTCTCTCTCTCTCTCTAATAACAGTAACGTCCCAGACAGCCATAAGAGCAAATGAAACCAAGGAGGTTTAATGAAACTTGTCAAAATTCTGACGGCTAACTCAAGGTGGGTTATTTACCCAACTCAGCTGACGATAGGTCACATGCTCGGCGTTGCCAGTTAATCATTATCATCGACTGATAACGTATCTCTTCACTTTTTATAAGTAAAACCTTATCGCATCCAGGACGCATTGCCATCACGGGCCTGTAATTATCAATTATTCAATTGAAATGATAATCTCCACTGGAAGAATTAAACTCTTCATTCTCGGACCCCTTAATTTCACGTGTGTGGTAAACAAGTCAGAGATTAACAAAGAAACTAGTTAGGGAAAATGGTTCGACTTTTGGACGAGGTCCTAACGCCATTATTAAGAGATTTCGATAAATCTTTTCAGATGTAAAGGCAGAATAATTGCCTGTAATTAAAGAGTCCGTTAATTAACTCATTGAGCATTATTAAGTCAATACCTGGAGAACACACGCATTAAGATATTTATAAATAATACCTTTCTCGTTTTAATACGACCCCGTCACTTAGACTGGCATATCCTTAGCTTAGCCTAAGACTAAATCCCAACTCTTCTTTCCCAACCGGCTTCACTCCTGGCAAGATAACATTAAATCATCACATTTCGTAAAGTTAAAACCAACTTCATTTTATCGCTTTTCGGACCAAATAAACAAACACTTCCCCATATATAAAACTGATTAGACAAGTAATAAATAAGTTTACGCCTGTCCCAAACAACTACATTCACCCAGTAAAAGTGTATCTTGTACCACCAAGGTTAGCTGTGACTTACTAAGAGAGGCGCGGTGAATGCAAGTGAGTATATTCAACAAGATAACGAGGCTATATAAAAACAATTGAGGGCAACAATGGCACAAAAATTCCAACAATGTGGAGCATTGTTCTATTATCCGTGTGTTAGAGAGAGCGAGAGATAAAAACACTGGCACTACAGTGTATAAGATTGTATAAAACACACATCTGGTACAATCTCAGAAAAATTTTCCCTATCATTGCATCAAGTACCCTTAGAGAAACATGATCAGTTAGTTATATTCTATATAAAAACTAACAAAATAAAATAGTAAAACTTGAGGAAATTATCAAATATAATGAGAAAATTCTAGCCCCGATTGCTTAGAATATCATATTACACCATAAATTGAAAGTTATGGTGCAATATCATATTCTAAAGAATCGGGGCTAGAATTTTCTCACTATATTTGATAGTTTCCTCAAATGCAAAATTATCGAAGAAAATTAATTACGTATAATAAACAACATTCTCTCTCTCTCTCTCTCTCTCTCTCTCTCTCTCTCTCTCTCTCTCTCTCTCTCTCTCTGGAACCAAGCTAGCGGCGAAAGATCCAGTGGTATCTATCCCCATACTTGTCTAGCTGTCAGTCTACGTGTCTATCGAGATGTCATTCATTTGAACAACGGATACATCACCCCTCTCCCCCACGCTCTCCCCACATCGCGAGACACACAATTCTAAACATACTTTTAATTCATGTGAACGTAAGCAAATAAGCAGAACCCATGGGCGTATATGCTCAGTTGGGAGTTACCGGCAATTTCAAATATTTTGTAACATGCGATTCTCTTATTTCAGGGATCTGGGAGAACTGCAAATCATTGGGGGTCGTTGAGAAGTGGTTGCATAAGTCGCTTTGCTACTAATCCTGTTCTGTAAACATAAAATGAAATCTGAATTTATTTGGTGAATGAAACTTGCGACTCGAGAAAGAAATAAGTAAATCATTGAGGAAGTTGATCGCGTGTGTATATCTTCATAGTGTATATTTATACATATACAAAGTATACATAGGTATGGTATATATATGTGGCCTACATTCACATACTGTACATGAAATATTTATATATAATATATATATATATATATATATATATATATATATATATATATATATATATATATATATATGTCAATTATATATATAAGGTGTGTGTGTATAGACATATATATATATACATATATATACATATATATATATAAATATATATATATATATGTGTGTGTGTGTATATATATATATATATATATATATATATATATATATATATATATATATATATATATATATATATATATATATATATAAAACCTTGTTGCGATCCACCATATTCGATGAACTGTCAGCTGCACAATATTCTTTAACAAGACTGTTTTAATTTGGATCTGACTCTTCAAATATAAAGTCACTAAAACCTCACTGTTATCGGTTTAACTGTTGTGTAGGAATGATTTACATCCAACGATAATTGCTCATTTATACAATTTAC
>NC_090729.1:70538182-70570682 GCF_036898095.1 Palaemon carinicauda | reverse complement strand
AATCTTTACTGCAAACTTTCTCGACAAACTCTTTAACATTCAATAATACTTAGTTGGCACATTAGCAATTGTTTAACAGTTCTTTGAACAGAAAAGAGGTTAACTGAGAGCATAATGAATATGGCATTTTTCTGTTACTGTATAGACAGATTCTATAGGTTTAATTTTGGCATTCATAAAAATGTCTAATCCTCTACCCCGAGGAAGTGTACCCTGACACACATTAACTGCACAGCGAGTAACCGAACAGATAAGGAGAGATGGCAGAATTAATGCTCTGGGCTAAACACAAGAAGTGGCCACAGAAAGCGTGTGACAGGGTGTACTTCCTCAGAGTGATGTGTACAAAGAATTCCTGTGTTCAACAGTACGGTCTCATTAATGGAGTTTGACCCTTATGTCCTAACGTTTGGAAGAGGTCATGAAGTAAATAAATCTGGATGAAAACAACTTAGATATAAAATGAAGTTGAAAGCCAGAGAAATTGAATAGCAAGATGGGAGAAAGAAATCAAGAATTGAGGTAAGAAGGATGAAGGAAACCCAAGAGAAGGTCAGAAGGGTCTCGCTCCCACACGCAAGTCTTGCCTATCGTATTAGAGGATCAGGGAGATATATCTTGGTGGAGTCCTACGATATCCTTTCCAAACAGCTCTTAACTACTCTTCCAATATCCAACAGAGTCCTTAACCGATAATGCATTCCGGCTACATTTCCCTATCAAGATGTAGGACCGGATCCCGACCCGGCCGTCTCTCAGGTCAACCAAACGTAGAAATTCCTACGGCCGGTTCGACACACCGGGTGCAAATCTGAATTACGCTGATAATGGGATCCGATGTGCGTTACTTACAATTAGCCGACAAGGGGTCCTCCATCGGTGCTAACAGTCAATAGAGTAACAACCAGTCCTAGACCATGGAAGAAGGGAAAGGGTAGTTTAGCCCATCCATTCACTCGCAACACTGGTTCAATTCTGCCCTATCACAGAAATGGTTAAATTTCGGGCTATCAAAACTGTTATTGCATATCTTTTTAATGCTGTATCATAATTTCTTAACCGTTATTAAGCGATAATTCACGGTATAACATTTCAAGTTTGTACGCAAGAGAAAAACTTCTTTAAATTCTTGCTTTATCTTAACATAACTCTTAAGATATCACTCATTGAAGTAGTGCGTTTGATGGAACTGTACAAGGGCTCATTAGATGCAAGCAAATACGATTCTTTCTATTGCAAGATAATTCAAACCAATTGTCATTTTCTAAGCATCTATAGACGGTGATTCCAAACACCCCCTCTCTCTCTCTCTCTCTCTCTCCCCTCTCTCTCTCTCTCTCTCTCTCTCTCTCTCTCTCTCTCTCTCTCTCTCTCTCTCTCTCTCTCTCTCTCTCCGAGCATATGCACACACACACACACACACACACACACACACACACACACACACACACACACACACATATATATATATATATATATATATATATATATATATATATATATATATATATATATATATATATATATATATATACAGTATATATATACATATATATATATATATATATATATATTTATATATATTATATATTTATATATATATATATATATATATATATATATATATATATTATATATATATTACATATATATTGTATGTATATATATATATATATATATATATATATATATATATATATATATATATATATTATATACAGTATATACTATATATATATATATATATATATATATATATATATATATATATATATATATGCATATTATATATATCATATATATTATATATATATATATCATATATATATATATATATAAATCATATATTATATATATATATATATTATATACTGTATATATATTATATGTATATATGAATATATATATATATATATATATATATATATATATATATATATATATATATTACATACATATCATATATATTATAGATACATTATATATATACATATATATATATATATATATATATATATATATATATATATGTGTGTGTGTGTGTGTATACAGTATATATATATATATATATATATATATATATATATATATATATATATATATATATATATATATATATATATATATATATATATATATGCTCGACGTTCTAATATACCGAGTGTTAACAATAATGCGGATTTGACAATTAGCAAGAACTTCGATATATGTTTTCCAAATACTTAAAGGGTGTACTGTATATGAAAAAAATATCACGGATTCAGCAGCACATCGGGGCTTCCTGCGAGGGGGGCGGGCATGAAAAAAAAAAAAAAAAAGACTTCAAAATAAAGTAGCTATTAAGTTACCGACGTGATAAGAAAAGCCCATTTTTTTCCCGTTGCAAAAATAACATTATTAACAGAGGTTATTCCCCATCATACAACTAAGATTTAATCTTATTTGTATAAGGTCAAAGACATAGATGGTACGAAACATAAATCTTACCCCAATTTAATCATTATCACTGATTGCTTCATTGGAAAATTCTACTGGCGTCTCAACACTACAGGTCATTGGTGGTGATGATCACCATTATCTTTATGTTCACTGCGTCTATGTCATTAGTAATAACAAGAAATGATGATAACGCTGGCAAGAGAATAGGGAGACCAAAGCAAACGGCAGAAGTGTCTCACAACAAAACAATCACTAAAGACAGACGCAACTGAACTTTACTTCGAAGAAATCTTTAGTTCCTTGAAATTTTAAAACTGTAATGTCACCTAACGGATGTGGAAAGAAACATATGATTGGTTACTTAATGAGAACGTTTGAAAGATCCTGCGTGATTGGCTCTGATAGTAATGACATTATGAAAATAAACATAAGACAAGTTAGACGAAATAGTTTCAAAATCACTCCATAGAAAATATGGCATTATATTAAAAAACCTGAAATACAGTTTCGACTTCTTACACATATCTTTTCAATTGTATATCTGCAACAGTAGCCGGCAAGATAAAAAGATATAGAAATCCTACGATAACGTAATTCATTACACAGGTTGTGAAATTACTAAGATGAGTTTAATCAGAAACAAGACAAAGATCAAATGAAATTCATAAGTTAGTTGATATAGCAAAAAGACCCTTTAAAAAGAAAAATATAAAAATGACAGATGAACCTAAAATATACAAAAAAGAGACAGATCGAAAAACAAATATAATATAAAACCAGATAACTACTGCATTGATTGTAGCATTATATCTTCTTTTGAAACCTGCAATGACATTGAAATTGAGTATTAAATATTTAACTTCGTGAAACAAAATAACTTGAAAACTAATAAGCTAAAGAGGAAGTCTACTCAGAAGAGACTCTTTAGCAATGGTAAGCAGCTCTTCTAGGATAGGGCAAGGCTCTATATTGGCCTTGGGATAGGGACACTCTACTCGTAAAATCAAACCATTGTTCTCTGGTCTTGGGTAGTGCCATAGCCTCTGTACCATGGTCTTCCATTGTCCTGGGTTAGAGATCTCTTGCTTGACTGTGCCTTCAAGCACACTTTTATATCTTTGTTCTCTTCCTTTTATCATTTTGAAGTTTTTATCAAGAATTTATAGTTTATATATGAAAGATTAATTTAGATGTAATTATTTTTCTTAAACTTCTCTTGTAGTTTTTCCTTATTTCCTTTCCTCTCTGGAATATTTTCCCTGCTAGAGCCCTTGGGCTTATAGCATCCTGCTTTTCCAACTATGGTTGTAGCTTAGTAAGTAATAATAATAATAATAATAATAATAATAATAATAATAATAATAATAATAGTAGTAGTAGTAGTAGTAGTAGGTAGAGCCAGGAGGGGTACCATAATAATTAAAATTTACATGGTATAAAGGATAATATCCTTCAACTCTCCCATTTCTTTTCTTTCATCTTAACTGTCGAACCATTTAGATATTCCTTCACAATGCAACTGCTGGGGCTATTCCATGTTACCCTGAGTGCTGACCCCCGCCCCCTTACCTTTCCTCTAACCTCCCCCCACCCCAACATAACCAAACCCAACCCAAGACCGCAGCTCTTAGGCATAAGATGAAAATTCTATAAATCATATAAACAATGGGAAGTAACAAAAATGCTGACAAGAAAACTCAAATACATCACAAACAAAGATTGTAAATAACTCTCGTAGCCATCGGTAGTTTTTCAGTCTCTTGAGAATAATAATAAACATACAGTGTTTTAATTTTGTAGAATGTAACTCGTGAAGCTCGAGTTGGCTCCTAAATAGTTAAATTACTTAGACTACAAATGGGTCGTTCATGTTCCCCTCAAAAATATAGACAGATGGTCATAGAAACAGGCAGCTTTTATGGAATGGATCGCCACTGCTTCCCTCATTCTCCTTTCAAAAAATTGAGATGCCCTTCGTGAGATAAAACCTTTAAACTAAATTAAGACCTATGCTTCAAAATACGCACATGCTCAATTAAAAACAAATGAAACCAAGAGACTAACATTTGGATAAGTAAATCACCAGCCTCAAAATATATATAAAAATCATTATTCAATTTACAATTTGGATCTCTCTGGACATCACCTTCTCCCGGCCACAGAGTTCGGATAAAGGTCTAAAAGGGCCGATCACGAACCGGGTTCTCAGAATCCAGGCTACGACAGGTTGTCCCACAACAGTCTTCTTGGGTCTCCCCCATAAGATTAAGGATAATTCTAATGGCTAATATAACATAGTAAAAGATACATGCTAGGGCTAATCAGACAACAGAACTTTCCGTTAAGTAAATAGTGAAGTATTTATAACTTTTCCTATATCATAGATCTAGAAAATGTCAATCTACACTGAAAATTCCATTAAGTTTCAATTACAGTTGCATGATTCTAACTAACATCCGCTATAAATCAATATCTTATCATTTTACGAAATTCAATTAATTAAATAAACATCCTCTTTTGCAAGTCAAAAATAAAATGTAAAAACATCTGCTGACATAAACCTTCAAGTGAGAACAGATAAAAAATTAATTTTCTTTAAAAATAAATATGCAAGTTTAAATAGGTATCACTCAATCGTTATGGGCCAGCGATTTTGAAGTCAGTTAACGGTTCACCCTATAGAAAAGCCCCTTTTGTCAATATGGGTAACCCCTAGCATTCATGACCTTACATAAGATAGAATGGAATCGTTTGGAACTACGTATAGACATAGGGCTATCACATTCCATTGACAATGAGATAATGAGTCAATACAGAGTTGAAAGAACAAAGCTCATGTCTCTCTCTCTCTCTCTCTCTCTCTCTCTCTCTCTCTCTCTCTCTCTCTCTCTCTCTCTCTCGTGAAACTTCATGTACGTTAGCAATGTTCTACTTATATTGAGTTTACATAAATACTGTTTACTCCAGTTTATTTCAACATCAGACTGCCCTAACAAGAGTTTATTTTGTTATAAGACCGGGTTAATCTAGACCAGCAAACCAGCCAGGATCACCGTACGTTTTGCTGCAACCCTGTTGACCCTGCAACAAATGAACAGAAATTTGAGGTACCTAATTAACTGGCTTTCTCTCGCGTAGTTTCTTTAAAAGAGTGGCGAAACTGATCCAAAGAACTAAATGATTTCAAATGAGTCTGAGGTAATAACTTCAAATAACTGCAATTTAAATAACGCATGCAATGTACTTAGCAATTTCCCCCGACCCCACGATGCGATGGGCACTAAATGATAGAGGGGAAAATTCCCAATACGTTGTCAATTAGGAACACGTTTCACCGTGCGCTTACTGGAGGCGAACAAAGAACTGGTAATAGCTCGGCTGTCGGTAAGTTTATCACGGAAATTTTGAGAAATTATATGGCCTTAAAACAAAGAAAACAAGAAAATTCCTCTACCGCTGTTCTTATCTCACGGGTTCTATATCTTCCAGCATTCTCAATATAAGCAAAATAAATGTATCTCCACATTCGTTGGAATAGAATAGCAATTGAAAGTTTTCTATATAAGGTTAAAAGTCTAATGTCACTTTTGTTTTCGATGTTTAGGGATAGGTTCAAATCCCCCCCCCCCGGGGGGGGGCTGACGACGGAAAGACTTATAAATAGAGATTCACCTTCGGCCTTAATTCCCGAAGCAGAATGAATTCGATATTAAACTACATTTGTTGGTCAGCATTTTAAAACATGAAATTCACTGATGTCAGTGGAATAACTATCATAGGATATATATATATATATATATATATATATATATATATATATATATATATATATATATATATATATATATATATATGAGTGTATAAACATATATGTATGTGTATATATATGTATATAAATATGTATGTATATATATGTATATATACATACATATATATATATATATATATATATATATATATATATATATATATACATATATATATATATATATATATATATATATATATATATATATATATATATATATATATATATATATATATATATATATGCAGCCTTTTTTAGTCTACTGCAAGACAAAGGCCACAGGCATGCCCTTAGTCATGTCTGGGGTGGTTTGGCTATTTTCATCACCACACTGGCATTCGTAATGTTTGAGAATTTAGTCGGGCCGCTCACAGCAAACCAACCTAGTAAGGATGACCTAGGCTAGTACAGCTTTGCTGATCATGGCGATATGCAAACCCTTTCTTTACGTTAAGGTATCCACACTCAGAAAGAGATATATATACGTTTATTTATATATACAGTATATATTATATAATATATAAATGTATATATATATATATATATATATATATATATATATATATATATATATATGTATATATATGAATATATATACATATACTGTATATACATATGTATGTATGTATGGATATATGGATATATATATGTATATGTGTATATATATATATATATATATATATATATATATATATATATACATATATATATATATATATATATATATATTCATTTATATCTATATACTGTATTTATATATATATATATATACATATATATATATATTATATATATATATATATATATATATATATATATATATATATATATATATATATTATATAAATATATATATATATATATATATATATATATATATATATATATATATATATTCATTTATATCTATATACTGTATATATATATATATATATATATATATATATATATATATATATATATATATATATATATATATATATATATATATATTTATATTTATATATATATATATATATATATATATATATATATATATATTTATATTCTTTTATATTTATATATATATACATACATATATATATATATATATATATATATATATATATATATATATATATGTATACATATATATATATATATATATATATATATATATATATATAATATTATATATACATATATATATATATATTTATATTCTTTTATATTTATATATACATATATACATATATATATATATATATATATATATATATATATATATATATATATGCATATATATATACATATATATAATATTTTATATATATATACATATATATATATATATATATATATATATATATATATATATATATATATATATATATATATCACTAATCAAATAATCCATCTTCTTTAATATCTCTTCGCAAATATTTTCAGAAGACAACGCAACAATGAATTACTTTTCATCACTTTTTCCAACCTTTAGAAACATGAATGACCATATTGTGAATTTGCAATCGCACCATTTAGCTCACTTCTTTATACATACACGGTCGTCTCAAAGTCTAAAAGTTGCCTACTTTTTATACAAAATCTATGTTAATGCAAAATAGGAGACTGATATAAAGAATATTTATTATATGATGACCACTTGCCATGCCTAATTCAAACAAACATTCAGAAGAATAGTGAAAGATGAAATTATGAATATGTGTTAATTCAAAATTAATTCATGTAAATATATTATGATGCATATACAATATTATAAATTGTAGATACTGTAAATGTATATTTCTTAATAAACGATAAATAATTCTTCCGCGAACAGATATATTTTTCTTCAGAGATCCACCATCACCCCAAACTCGGAAACCCCATAATGGAACATTACAGAAGGCAGCCTCTCCGCTCCGACCCCTCACTAAAATCTTGCCCAGAACAGAACGAACAAAAGACGACAAAAGGTTTATTGAATCAAGAGCAACGACAGACTTGAATCACCTCAACATCCTTCCAAAACAAGTCATAATCGCTGGACCTTATTCACTCAAAGGTCTTTGCAAAAGTCTTTATTGTCTCTGAATGCTTTGTTCTCTCGCTCTTCTCTCGTCACCAGAGTAGAGAACCATGACTCTAATGGCCAGAAATAAAGACAGAGACAAAAGCAAAAGACAAAAGTCACAGGTCACAGAGGTTAAAATCCGCAAATAGGACGTTCCATGATCAGTTTTGTTGGTCTTTCAAAAAAGTGTTGAGTTTATATCTCTCTGGTTATATTTATGTAGCTTCACTTTTTCGTCTTACTATACTGTCGCATTAAGAATTTCCCATTTTGCTGTACATCATGGGCCATTCATTATCAATTAATTAATCCAGCTGAGCAGTAATCTATTAGCCTGTGACAAAAGTAATTATTATTTTGTCCATTCTTTATCTCAACATCAACATCAATAAATGATTGTTGTTAGTTTTTCCATTCAATGCTCACTTTAATTTATTGTTAAATTAATACGAGTGTATCTCGAACTGCATCAACGACAGCATCTTAGTGGGGTGTGAATCCAAAATCTATTTCACCCAATAAATCCTATTGCATCCTACTGTAATAATAATATAAAGGGATTTAAAGTTGTTAATACTGTAAAAAAAAGTTGTGTATATATATATATATATATATATATATATATATATATATATATATATATATCATACATAAATAAATGTATATTGTTTGTATATACATCTACATATCATAAATATATAGATAAAACGATCGATAGACAGATAAAACACTCCAAAACTACACAATTTAGACTTGAGTACGAAAGATAGAAAGATAACTTATATACAAATATACATACATATATATATATATATATATATATATATATATATATATATATATATATATATATGTGTGTGTGTGTATACATAAATATTTATAGATATACCTAAATATAAAAAAAAAAACAGATTGATAAAACACTGCAAATTTGCACATTTCAGACTTGAGTACGAGAAATATCATAGTTAATAGATAAATAGACAGATAGATAGATAAATAGATAGATAAATAGATGGATAGATATGCAAATCTGCATGTATAAAACACTGCAAATATGCCAAATTTAGACTTTACTAGGAGAGATGGCATAGTTAGGCGTGAGAAATTCACTGCAAACAGTATTGTTTTTTCTTTTTTTTTAATTCGAGTCATTAAAACTTCATGTTGGATTTTATTCCTCCCTGTTTGTAATATTAATCTAATACACGAGGTTCCACATCTTGTTGCTTCCTCCTCGAGAGATTGACAAGAAAAAATATCTATATATCAATACTCTAAATCTATACATTTGAACCGACGAAAAATTCGAAATTAGCCAGATAATGAAAAATCTCATCGGAGAAGTCATACGAGAATTAAGATAAAATCAAAGCTATTTAAACTGTGCGGACGATTAATTATTTCCTGGTGCATATTGAATGAGGAGACGGTTAAAGATTTAAAGTATAGGTAGTTTATGATAAAAACGATGCAAATTTCAATAAAGAAAAATATTTAAATTAAAAAAGTACTTTCTCAAGAGAAGGTTCTTACTTTACAAAAACATGGAAACGCCACTTCCTTATACTAGCAAAGAGCAAAATCAGCCCTATAGTTTTCTATATATATGGTAAAGGATACAAGGAATAGAGATAGATGAAGAAAAAGGTTATTCGTACGGCCGACCCTGCTATACAATGGGTTGAAAAAGACCGAAGAAGAAGTTTTCTATATATATAATCGCTGAACATACACAGCCTGAAGAACATCCACGGTGTTGTACCGCACGTGTTTTATGTACATTCATACACTAATGCTTTTGCTTTTAAATTGCTTTTTTTAAGCTTATCATCGCATGTTTCGTATCATTTGAATTTTTGCGACTTTGTTACTCTCATCTTGTGGAATAAACCTCACTTGTATTAAAAAAATGTTTCTCCGAGAACGCTTTGTAAAGCTAACATACATAACCAGTCTTGCTGAGTGTCTGATGGTCACCTGACACTGGTCTCAGCTTTCTTTGGCTTTTCCGTTCTGTTTTCTGCTCTACTTGTTGTTTTATGCGTTTCTTTAGAAGTTAAACAACGTTCTAATACTTCTTAAAGCTTTTTTATGAGGATGTGTAGATGCAATTTCAGCTACTCTTTACCATATCCTATTACAGTTTTTGAAACCGTGTTTCATATTGACAATATATTGGATGTAGAGTACTTCCGATATAGCAGTTTAGTCCCAACGACGAATATTTTTCGTTTGAAGATTGAAAAACAGAAGATATTGAAAGTATTTTTATCTGTCTAGAAATGTGATTATAAAATTTACCTTAGCTATTAAGGAAGGAATTACCATAACTAGAAATAATGTTAGTGCATGAAATACTTTGAATATTGCACATTCAAATATTCTATGAGGAACAGTACACGTAAATTATCAATAGTTCAGAAACTTTCTCTTTGCCAAACACAGCAACGACATGGCAAGTTAAATACCTCCATACAATGGTCCCATTGATCCCAACTCACCCTCGATTAAGTCAAAGCCATAGCCAGAGAATATGAACAAAAGGATGCCGACGAGACAAAGGAGGTATCTCAATGTATGGGTTCCATTTGGAAGGTTCCTGCTGCGGTTCCACGTTCATTCAACGCAGCAAGGGATGACACGAGAAGAGATGAACCATTCGAGAGACAATACTTTATTCGTGACACTTAGAGAGCCAATACTTTATTCGGGAAACTTCGAGAAACAATACTCCTTTTTTATCGGGGCACGATCTTGCTACAGGTCCAGTTGCTCGACAAGGTTCTGATGTGTCTTTGGGATATAACCCCGCTATGTCACCAGGCGTTTGATTGGAAGGTCACGTTCCTGATAGATCAGAACTTACAAAGATTATTTACAAGACTCTGATAGATAGTATGCCAAATACCTCTCAGAGCTATAGTAGTGAATATCATTAGATTAATGTCATTAATTCATAGGTAGTAGGCTGGCCATGGCACCAGCCACCCATTGAGATACTACCGCTAGTCCCATTGAGATACTACCGCTAGTGAGTTATGGGGTCCTTTGACTGGACAGACAGTACTGCATTGGATCCTTCTCTCTGGTTACGGTTAATTCTCCCTTTGCCTACATATTCACTGAATAGTCTGGCCTATTCTTTATATATACTCCTCTGTCCTCATACACCTGACAACAGAGATTACCAAACATATTTTCCTCTCTCAAGGGGTTAACTATTGCACCCTAGCTATCGTAAGCAGATCTTCTAAGAGAAGGACACCTCAAAATCAAACCATTGCCATAGCCTCTGTACCATGGTCTTCCACTGTCTTGGGTTAGAATTCTCTTGGTTGAGGGTACACTCGGGCACAATTTTCTATCTTATTTCTCTTCCTCTTGTTTTATTATTTTTTTTTATAGTTTATATAGGAAATATTTATTTGAATGTTTTTACTGTTCTTAAAATAGTTTACTTTTCCTTGTTTCCTTTCCTCACTGGGTTATTTTCCCTTTTGGAGCCCATGGGCTTATAGCATCCTGCTCTTCCAGCTAGGGTTGTAGTTTAGCAAGTAATAATAATAATAATAATAATAATAATAATAATAATAATAATAATAATAATGTCCCAAACTGGCAGTACATAACAACAGAAGACTGCTATAAACCAGATTTGTGGAATACACCACGTCAAAAGGAATACTTAGATAATAAATTTCATTTGCTCAGAAATTAAAATGAGCCATTTCGTCAGGTTCCTTGAACGATGATTATTGCATTTGACCTTTTTGTAAAATGCCACAAATTATTCATTAATGATACAACAGAACGGACATCCATATATACATACATACATATTCAGCACATGCACAGTAAATTAGTCTGTTGAGCAATAACTGTACACACATTATATATATATATATATATATATATATATATATATATATATATATATATATATATATATATATATATATATATATATATATATATATATATATATATATATATATATATATATATATATATATATATATATATATATATATAAATATATATTTATATATATAAATATATATATATATATATATATATATATATATATATATATATATATATATATATATATATATATATATATATATATAAATATAGATATATGAAAAATTTTAAGTAATTTTTATTTTTCCTAACATACTTACCGAAGAATTACCTCTTCGGAGGGTCCTTGATCCTCTCTCAAATTCGACCAAGATTTCCCGCGCTACCCCCCTATCTCGCTCCCGATAGTTACTACCCCCGCCGCCAGGATAATTCCTTCGGCCCGGATTAGGGCAGGTCACTACTTTTCCCGGGTCAGGACATCATTAAGTTCTCCGTTAAGCCCGACTTGGCAATGGAAGAATGGCACTCGGGGACGGAAGGGAGGGGCATTACTCAGAGGTAATTCTTCGGTAAGTATGTTAGGAAAAACAAAAATTACTTAAAATTTTTCATTTGTTCCGACACGAATACTTTACCTCGAATTACCTCTTCGGAGACTTACACTTTAGGAGGCGGGAGAGCCATTCTGCCACTTGGTTAGGCACATGGTGCCCGGAGGGCTACGTAATGCGGGGGTACAGAGAGCGGATAGGGGGTAGCAGTGGAAAACTTACGCTTATAATTTAAGTCTTACCTCTTGACATGTTCTCTACTGAATCTTCTCCTGAAGAAGTAGGGATGAGTCTATTCACTTGTTGGGGACGTCTTCCAGCCTGCCACTACACAGCTTGGAGGGCGGCGATGACTGTCCCAATGGAGAATCCATCCAAAGACTTTCTTGAGTAGTCTTTGAGGTAGTGGGCCGTGAAGGTCGACTGGTGTGACCAAGTGCCGGCCTGCAGGATCTGGCCCACTGCCATATTTCTCTCAAAGGCCAAGGACGTGCTCAGGCCTCTGATGTCATGGGGACGGGGAGTGCCTGGTACCGCCACCTTGTCTTCTTCATAAGCCCTAGTGATGACTTGTCTCAGCCAGAAGGAAATAGTGTTCTTGGACACTTGCTTCTTATTAACGCCTGAAGAGACGAAGAGGTTCTTGGCACCTGGACGGAGATGGGCCGTCCTTTCCAGGTACTTCCTGATCGTCCTGACCGGGCATAACTTCAGGTCGTCCGTATTACCTGTCTTGGGAATGGCCGGAACAGAGAAACCTTCGAACCTCGGGTCCCAGACTGCTGGGTTCTGGGTTTTAGCTACAAAGGAGGGTACGAACTTGAAAGATACCTCCTTCCACCCTTTGGAGTGTGCCACGTCGTAGGAGAGACCGTGGATCTCACCTACCCTCTTAGCCGAAGCTAAGGCTAGCAAGAAGACTGTCTTGAGGGTGAGATCTTTGTCCCCGATATCTCTGAGCGGTTCAAAGGGAGGAAGACACAACATTTTCAGGACCTTGGCCAGGTCCCATCTAGGCACTCTCCTGGCTTGGGGAGGGCAGGATTGTTCGAAACTTCTAATCAGCATCCCTATGTGTCTTGATGTCCCTAGGTCGATGCCTTTCAGGAGAAAGACTTGGCCTAAGGCTGCTCGCACTCCTTTAATAGCTGGGATTGACATTCCTATTTTATCCCTAAGATACACTAGAAAATCAGCTATGTCAGGGACCGAGGCTTCGAGAGGTCTTATTTGTTTTGTCACGCACCATTTCGTAAAGGCGGCCCACTTCGCCTGGTAGACTACGGTAGAGGATTTTCTTAGATATAGGGACATCCTCTTAGCTGTGGAGGAGGAGAACCCCTCCTTCCTCAGGAGTCGCTCGATAGTCTCCAGGCGTGAAGGCGAAGAGAGAGAGGGTTGTCGTGGAACCTGAGGAAGTGCGGTTGACTTAGTAGATCTGACCTGGGGGGCAGAGGCCATGGCGGATGGCTTGCCAGGTCTTTCAGATCCGCGAACCACTCTCTCTCCGGCCACCAGGGCGCTACCAAAGTCATCTTTAGGTTTTGGGCGGTTCTTACTCTGTTGAGCACTTGTCTTAGCAGCGTGAAGGGGGGAAAGGCATAAACGTCCAGGTTGTCCCACCTGTGCTGGAAGGCGTCTTCTAGGGCTGCTCCTTCGTCTGGTACCGGGGAGCAATAAACCGGTAACTTGGCGTTGAGCTTTGTTGCGAATAGGTCTATCACCGGGGAGCCCCAGCGTTGAAGGATGAGTCTGGCTACCGCTGGTTGTAGGGACCATTCCGTCCCTACTATCTGACCTACCCTGCTGAGGCCGTCGGCTAGCACGTTCTTTTCCCCGGGGATGAACCTTGCTAGCAGTGTTACCTGGTGTTCGTCCGCCCAGTGCAAGATGTCTACAGTGAGGTCGCACAGTTCCTTCGACTTCATGCCCCCTTGTTTCTTGATGTAGGCTACCACCGTGGCGTTGTCGCACATTAGGGCCACGGTGTTTCCCTTCAACCGACTTGCAAAGTGCAGACATGCCTTTTGTACTGCTTTTAGCTCTAGGACGTTGATGTGGTGATGCTTTTCGGTCTCTGACCAGGTCCCGCTTGCTGTTTCCTCCCTCAGGTGGGCTCCCCACCCTAGGCTGGAGGCGTCCGTGAACAGGAGAAACTCGGGAGGACAGGACCCGAGGGGCATCCCCTTGAGGGAGTTCGACCGGCATCTCCACCATTTCAAGGCTGTTTCCGTGTGCGGAAGGACTGGGATCGATGTTTTCTGAGAGCCTGTCTGGGACCATAGAGCCTTGAGGTTCCATTGTACGGGTCTGAGTCGTAACTTCCCTTGGGGAACTAGCTTCTCTAATGAGACCAGATGGCCTATCAGCCTCTGCCAGTCTTTCGCTTTCCTGGGAAGCCCCGACAGGAACGGCTGAATGATCTTGACGAGGTTCTGTATCCTGTCTTCCGAGGGGAAGGCCTTCCCCTGCACGGTGTCCAACGTCATCCCCAAGTACCCCATTTTGTTGGACGGCGTTAGGTTCGATTTCTCCA
Organism: Palaemon carinicauda; assembly: GCF_036898095.1. NCBI lineage: Eukaryota > Metazoa > Arthropoda > Malacostraca > Decapoda > Palaemonidae > Palaemon > Palaemon carinicauda. The sequence continues at coordinate 70,555,425 of NC_090729.1, read as the reverse complement.
GGTTGATAATGACTCCCAGATTCCTGCAGAAACGGAGGAGGTCCTTTCCTTGTTCTTCCAAGAGGGCCTTTGAACTGGAAAGGAGCAACCAGTCGTCCAGGTACCTGATGAGGCGGATACCTCGTTCGTGAGCCCATACTGAGACTGTCGCGAAGACCCTCGTGAACACCTGAGGGGCCGTCGACAGTCCGAAGCAGAGGGTCCGGAACTGCAGGATCTGGGAGCCCCATTTTACCCGGAGGAACTTCCGACTCGACGGGTGGACTGGAATTTGGAAGTACGCATCCTTGAGGTCGACCGTCATCATAAAATCTTTCTCCCTCAAGGACATCAGGACGGATTTTGGGGTGTCCATCTTGAAGTCCGTCTTCTTGACGAACCTGTTAAGGGCCGACAGGTCTATCACCGGTCTCCACCCCCCCGTTGCTTTCTCCACCAGGAACAGGCGGCTGTAGAAGCCTGGCCCTGGGAGAAGGACTTCTTCCATGGCTCCCTTTTCCAACATGGAGGAAACTTCTTTTTGTAGGGTAGCCCTTTTCAACGGGTCCCTGGGAGCTAACCATTCTGTTTGGGTGGCTGGGATCAGAGGGGGTGAGTCCACTATGAAGGGGATCCTGTAGCCTTCTTTCAGGACGGACACCGTCCAAGCATCCGCCCCATACGTTTTCCATGCTTGCCAATGGGGTCTGAGGCATCCCCCAACCCGAGGCTTGGGCGGGAGTAGGGGGCCTCTCCCTCTACCTTCTCCTAGAGGGGCGGCCTGATCTGCCCCTCTTCGAGGCGGAGTAACCCGACCTGAAGGAGTTGGCAGAAGTTGTAGTTCCCCTGCGGGAGGGCTGAGGAGATGATGACCAGGAAGAGGAGTGGGCGTCCCTCCTTGAAGAGCTGGGAACAGCTTGAGGGGTCACGGTCGTATCCGAGACTGACCTCTTATACGGAGGTCTCCTGGAGGATGATTGCTTAGGGACGTTGACTTCTCTCCTCTTGGACACCTTCTCCATTAGTTCTTCCAATTCCTTCAAAGGAAACAGGGACTCTCCTCCTAGGGGTAGGGTGCGAATGACTCGCGCCTGTCTGTCTGGGATTTTCCTTGCTACCCTGGAAAGCACTGTGTCCCTCTTCCGGAGGACCCAGTTGGCCGTCAGGGAGAGAGCCTGGTATGCCATAAATTTTAGCGCTTTCCCCCCGGAAGTGATAATGTCCGACAAGAGACTCTGTTGTTCCGGGTCGTCGGGGTCTGTGGAGGCCTGTACATTCACTAACGTGGAGGCCCACCAGTCCAGCCATGAAGAGACGTTAATCATGTCCCTCGACATCTCCTCCATCATGCCTGCTTCAGAAGCCGAGAAGGACACAGGGGCTGAGCTGGCCCTTTCGTCCGAGCCGCCTTGTCCTAGGACATCCACGGCTGAGTCCACTCTACAGGGGCCCGGGCGGCGTCCTTCTGGGATATAAATTTTGGCCTGTAGTTTCAGACCCTGGAGGAGTTTGGAGGAACTCTGGGACCTGGGGGCCTCCGCAGTGCTGGCCACCAAGTTATCTATGTACTCCTGGCCGAGTACTAGGTCTGGGGCGAGGGGCAGGGCCAGAGAGGACTTCGGAAGGACGTCCCGATGTGTGTACCTCAAGAGGCTCGACCTCCAGGTATTGACCTTCGGCGCCTCGGGTTCAGGAATCCCATGGGTCCTCCTGATGCGGGCTACTACCCTTCTGTAGGCGGAGTCCTCCGACGGGGAAACCTCGCCTCCGTCGACCGAGGTATCGGCTTGGCTGGGGGGAGCCGTGCTTGGGAGGTAGACTGGCCTCTCCCTACCAGGTCCCAGGGAGGCCGTCCCGCAACCGTAGGGCGCACCGTACACGGTCGGGTCTCGCCGTGTGGCGGGTGCCACCGACCCCGGGAGGCCTTTCGACTGGGCCAAGGCTCTGGACGCGGAGGACACGGTCCCGGTGGGAAGACCCGAACCCGGCAACCGGTCCTTCCCGCTCGCCGTCCGACCCGGTTGGGCTGGTTCGGTCGGGCTGTCTTCTCGGAAGCGCGCTTCCTCCCGACGGGTGGGGTGAACCGAAGGCCTCGAGGACTTGTGCCTGAGAGTGAGGTCCTTCTTGCGTGGCCGGTCGAGCGGTTCCAAGTTGTATGTAGGCAGTGACAACTTGGAGGCTCGATCACTGGACCGAGAGTCTGGCGAGCGGTGCTTCTTGGACTCTCCTGGGGGCACGTAAAACCATTCGCCGCCGCCGGGAGAGACCTCCCTCTTGTACCTACGGGAGTGAGAGCGTGGGCGCCTCCTACTGTGCCGCGACCTCGACCTAGAGCGAGAACGATCGCTATCGGTCCGCGCTCTCTTACGGTGCCGTCTTTCCCTGCGTTCTCCCTCGGAGGATGAGCCTTCTTCCGAAGAGTCCGAGGGTGCCACGTTCTTCCCGTAACGACTGGTAGAGTGATGCGCAGGGGAGGCCCTTCGCCGCCGATCGTCCGAGACAGGGTGCTGGAGAAAGTCCTCGGGAACTGCCGTGGATACCGAGGGTACTGAGACCACTCTGCCCCTACTAGAAGGCCATGGACCCAGGGATACGTCCATCCTCAGCGGAGACCTCCCTGGAGTCTTCGGTAACTTCCAACCGAAGGAGTCGCTACTCGGGCGACGAATTCTCGAGTGGTTCTCTTCTGGCGGGGGGAAACCCGACGCACCGGCCCACGAGGGCGGGGGGGAGACCGAGAACGCCACACTGTCCCATACCGGGTCATCCGAGGAAGCGTGCTCCCCTGCCACGTGGCCCGATCCGCCCGAAACACTCGTGGCCCTTCTGTTTACTCCCGAGGGGCCAGCCCTTGGTTCCTCCGTCACACTGGGTTCACTTGGGAGGACACTATGGGTCACAATTACACTGGGGGCTTGCTGGCCACTCCTCTGCGAAGGAGACGGAGAGGCCGAGGCTTCGTCGGACCGATCACTGACCGACTGTAAGGAAGACACGCCATTCACTTTCTTTGGGGAACGCTTAGATGACTTCTTTTTCTTAGTACCATAACGTACCCACTGAATTCCGTCCCAACTCACGCACTCGGAACATGTGTCCGAGGAGGAACAAACTTTACCCCTGCACGTGGAACAAAGGGAATGCGGGTCCACCTCTGGTTTAGAGAGGAAAGCCCCACACGACTTTCCTGCTCTAGGACCAGGACAACGACGCACGTTCTCCATCGTTCGCACACGAAGGTCAACACTAACGAGTTACAGAAAACCCTGGATAACACAAGGGAAACGGACTGAGGACACTTTGCGAAAACGCACTATCGCAGAAAAAACACAAGTCCGTACACTGGGAACACGTGGGAACACAACGCGCCAAAGGATCGAAAGATTTAAAACGAGAGAGTGAGATGCTTCGGATCTCACGACCAAGAACTTAATGATGTCCTGACCCGGGAAAAGCAGTGACCTGCCCTAATCCGGGCCGAAGGAATTATCCTGGCGGCGGGGGTAGTAACTATCGGGAGCGAGATAGGGGGGTAGCGCGGGAAATCTTGGTCGAATTTGAGAGAGGATCAAGGACCCTCCAAAGAGGTAATTCGAGGTAAAGTATTCGTGTCGGAACAAATATATTTATATACATATATATATATATATATATATATATATATATATATATATATATATATATATATATATATATTTATATATATAAATATATATATATATATATATATATTTATATATATATATATAAATATATATTTATATATATATATATATATATATATATATATATATATATAAATATATATATATATATATATATATATATATATATATATATATATATATATATAAATATATATATATATACATATATATAAATAAATATATATATATATATATATATATATATATATATATATATATATATATATATATATATATATATATATATTCAGCGCATGCACAGTAAACTAGTCAGGTTTAACAATAGCAGTACGTAAGGAAACACGAACCAAGCAAGACTATAAACATCTCTGCTGTCCTTTCTTCCGATAAGAATCAGTATCGCATTAAAACTTCATAATATGTATTTATGAAAAGGGTAGAATATCAGATATACGTTATATTGAATGCAAGAATTCCATATATGCTATAGTTAAGGTAAACACCGGTTATCCCCAATGCCCGGCTAGCTCAGTCGGTAGAGCACGAGACTCTTAATCTCGGGGTCGTGGGTTCGAGCCCCACGTTGGGCGATATACTTTTGGACCCCTCTCTCTCTCTCTCTCTCTCTCTCTCTCTCTCTCTCTCTCTCTCTCTCTCTCTCTCTCTCTCTCTCTCTCTCTCTCTCTCTCAACACAGTGGAATCTATTTAACAGACGTATTTTAGCTGACAGGGAAGATGGGTGAAAGAAGAATGAGGGTATTTAAGTAACTAACCATGGTAGGTAGGGAATACTTTCGAAAGTTAAGTAATAGTGAGAGAAAAGTAAAGTATGGTTTAACCGCTAAATTTTGATCCAAGTGCCTCGCAGTCATGTTTCCACAAATCGAAGATGTTTTTCCGTTCGTCAAGAGAAGGTTAATTCTGAAACATTATAATGAATCGTATTCATAGTATACAGTATGTGAATAAATAAGGATCCAGTAAACATTCGTCAGCAATCGTCGTGGTCAACGCATGCCTTATAAGAAAAAACTTCCAAAACGAATCGTCTTCAATAAAAAATAAAATCAAGAATCATAATCGCATAGATATTTACAATTATCATTCCATCGACGTAAATTCTAGTTGAAGTAATGATTTCATACCAAATAAAAAGTCTCTAAAGTAATTAGTATGTCCCCTATATAATAAAGAGGAAGTGTCACGCTATATATATATATATATATATATATATATATATATATATATATATATATATATATATATATATATATATATATATATATATATATATATATATATATATATATATATATATACAGTCACACTCAGCTCTTCTGGTCCCTTTGGTAAGTGGAGAGGGGCAATAGAGAGGGGGTGCGTGTACGTACATATATCTCTAAATATTTAGGCATTATTTCTGACAGGCCGTGTACACTAATATTCCATAAAATGCTATAAGACTAGAAAACTACAATTTATAGGAAATACATAAAGAATAGGTATGAGCCCTTAATATTATACCCCCCAGACAAAGCGGAATCCAGCATAGCAAACCAGGCATCAGCTCTAAAATTATAGGTTCCCGGACCAGCTAATTAAAGAAATTTAATGAGGGCTAACTATCGCTACCAAGGGAACGAAACACATGAGTAATAACCGCATTTAATTGCTTCACGAAGCTACCGTTAGGGATGGGGTGCCGTGATAACCAAAACGAAGGTCACTTTGGTGCTTGTGACCTAAGAGTCGGTCATGATTTTTTTGTTTTTATTCTCCACTAATCCCTGATCCTTCCACATACTAATGGCTTCTTAAACACCCCTTTAACTGTCTCTCAAGTTGCAGTTGATCGCCTCCATTAAAGAAAAGCTAACACTCAAAGACTGGCAAATATTTGTGGCCTGTTAGTCAGCGTTGGAAAAAAAAAAAAAAAAAAAAAAGTAAAGTTGAATGTAGCTGCCCGAAAGAGCCACGTCTTTTACGCCATTTACTTACAACGATCAAGATCCCCTACTAAAAAAAATCCAAAAGGGAAGAGTTTTGCCAAATATATGCAAATTCGAAAAAAAAAATAAAAGAAATTCACCATGTTCTACAGCGCAGGGCGTTTTAACCTAGGGTACACACATTGGCAACACGTCTACTTACGCGTACAAATACTTGAAGTAGGAAAGGGCAACCAAGACATACACTTGAGTGTCATGTTGAGATTTCTCCTGCTCTCCTCTCGACTTTATACTCCAGTTTCTCCTATCTATATTTAGTCTAATCTATGTTTACAAAACCAGACAACGGAACTGGTTTCATCCACGTATCACTAAATTATTGCGTTATACTAATGTAGCGGATTACATTTTCAGATTTAAGAAATTATTTAGTAATGATACTTGTTACTTGGTAAAAATAGGCTCAGATTTTTGTAATCCAGATATAAGTGTAGATACTGATGAGAGAGAGAGAGAGAGAGAGAGAGAGAGAGAGAGAGAGAGAGAGAGAGAGAGAGAGAGAGAGAGAGAGAGAGCATCCAAGGAAACTTGATCTAACATGAAGAAATACAGTAAGCACATGAAAATAATACAATGAAGTACGTAAATAAATTCAAATTTAAATAATGGTGACAAATATGGCTGAACCTACTTAAAAAGTTAATTCCTTAACCTACGTTAAATAACCTATAATCAAATAAAATGGCAACAATATCACAAGGAAAAAGGCTTTTTGTTCAATATTTAGCTGTTTCCCCTATCTTGGGAAAAAACACCGGTCACTGACCTATTCAAGACCAACATAATAAACGATGGCATTAATATGAACACGAGTTTCACCCCCAAGAGGCTTTTCAACGTGACATGCCATCAGCATAAGTGGGGCTCAGGTGGGCGGGGTGCCAGACCAGGAGATTTGTTGGGTATTTGGGAAGGAAGGGTTAAGGGGGGGGGAAATCAGGGAATGGGGGAGGGGTTTGCAAGGGTCAAATGAGAACCTGTGTCTCTGTAAAGCGAACAAGGAGCTCCTCCGCTAACATATTCGTTGCGACGCCTAACACGAAGGACCAGAGGAGAGGAACGCCAGAGCTTACAGGGCGACCCATGGCTAACACCTCGCTTCTAATGCCATTAGTCATGGATGGAGTAACTCGGGTAGGATGGGACTCGAAGTGAGGAGTTGGCATGAGAGAGAGAGAGAGAGAGAGAGAGAGAGAGATACTGACGGGTCAGTTATAACAGTATCGAAAGTACAAAGATGTAAATAAATATTTTCAAAATTAGTATAATAATGAAAGGACATAACAACAGAGAGAGAGAGAGAGAGAGAGAGAGAGAGAGAGAGAGAGAGAGAATACTGATGGTTCAGTTTTAATAGTATCAAAAGTACAAAGATGTAAATAGATACTGATAATAATGTTACAATAATGAAAGGAAATATCATTACAGCTTGCACATTTTATATTAAGTTATAAAGAAAAATGTCTTAGAGCATGATTCAGTATTATAGTGAGAGACCACAAACTACACTGATAGCGTCATCACATCAGGAATCCTTAAGAATAAACGATTATTTTCCTGCAATGTAAAACCCGTATAATGAAGCATAACTTTAAATGATAACTTTTAACGGAACTGGAATTCATAACAAATGAAGGTTGTAATTTCGACAAAACTCAACCATTGCAAGTGAAAATATGACGCCAGGCAGAGAGACAAACAAAAATTACAAGGGTTGTGGAAGACTGTAGGAAATATCCCTATCATGCAATCCGTGAGTCAGGATTACAGCCACGCCCAAGCCTGATATTTTCTAGTTGTGTTTCCAAAATTACCATCCTTTTCAGATAAGGTGAGGAGTAGGGGGATGCTACAGATCCACCTGCTAAGTCATCAGCCGTCCATAGAAATAAAGGGAGCAAAGTGCATAGCGCTAAACAATGGCGAGGACAATGTAAATGAATCGTGATTACAGGCATTAATCAACAAGTCATAAAATTATTAGAAATGAATGGCTTATGTAGAGATCTCTCTCGCTCTAATCCTGAAGGGGTATGACCGAGGCCACCGAGATGACTGTCTGATGTACCTTTCATTAAAAGTGACTATGACCCTTCTCTTCAAGAGGGCTCACAATCTGTCATTCATACAAAAACCTTTCCCTAATACAATTAGAGATAGCTTACTTAGAGCATATAAACTTCTATATAAATATTGCAGTCACTTTTCATTCACCCGCATAAACTTAAGGATAAAGTGACTTGTTCACTTTAAGCACGATTTTCATCGACGATTTACAACACTTATGAGCAATATAGTTTTATTTTAGTATTTTGTAAACATTGCACACAAACTTCACCTAGTCAGTATTGCTGCAAAAATTGAATATGAACAAGTTCAAGGTTGTTTGGCTATTACCTTGACGAACGTGCATGACTTATATTACTGTATGTGGACGTGTGAAAAAATTAACTAAGTACCAAATGGCAATGTCTCATATATATATATATATATATATATATATATATATATATATATATATATATATATATATATATATATATATATATATATACATACATATGTATATATATACAGTTGTAACCAAGAAAGAATGGCAATGTTTACATTATATATATTTATATATATATGTATATATTTATATATATATATATATATATATATATATATATATATATATATATATATATATATATATATATATATATATATATACATATATACATATACTGTATATGTATACATATATATATACACATATATATATATATATATATATATATATATATATATATATATATATATATATATATATATATATATTAACTAAGAAAGAATGGCAATGTTTACATAATATATATATATATATATATATATATATATATATATATATATATATATATATATATATATATATAGTAACTAAGAACGTATGGCAATGTTTACATTATATATATATAGTATATAATTTATATATATATATATATATATATATATATATATATATATATATATATATATATATAGTTACTAAGAAAGAATGGCTATGTTTACATAATATATATATATATATATATATATATATATATATATATATATATATATATACATACATACATATACCAAAGGCACTTCCCCCAATTTTGGGGGGTAGCCGACAACAACAAGAAACAAAACAAAAAGGGGACCTCTACTCTCTACGTTCCTCCAGCCTAACCAGGGACTCAGCCGAGTTCAGCTGGTACTGCTAGGGTGCCACAGCCCAACCTCCCACATTTCCACCACAGATGAAGCTTCATACTGCTGAGTCCCCTACTGCTGCTACCTCCGCGGTCATCTAAGGCACCGGAGGAAGCAGCAGGGCCTACCGGAACTGCGTCACAATCGCTCGCCATTCATTCCTATTTCTAGCACGCTCTCTTGCCTCTCTCACATCTATCCTCCTATCACCCAGAGCTTTCTTCCCACCATCCATCCACCCAAACCTTGGCCTTCCTCTTGTACTTCTCCCATCAACTCTTGCATTCATCACCTTCTTTTATATATATATATATATATATATATATATATATATATATATATATATATATATATATATATATATATATATATATGCACAAACATATATATATAAATATATATATATATATATATACATATATATATATATATATATATATATATATATAGTAACTAAGAAATAATGGCAATGTTTACATAATATATATATATATATATATATATATATATATATATATATATATATATATATATATATAGTAACTAAGAAAGAAAGGCGATAATTACATAATATATATATATATATATATATATATATATATATATATATATATATATATATATTTATATATATATATATATATATATATATATATATATATATATATATATATATATATATATTTGTAAAACAGAGACCTTGAGAATGATTCGAATCTGGACAGCGACTCTATCAATCAGGCTAGCAGAAGAATTTTAGTATGTATGTATGTATGTATTTATGTAGGTATGCATATGTGTGTGTTTTTGTTATCAGAGTTATCATTAGTATTCACAAAACATATCTACTCCACTATCATTATTCAAAATGAAAGGGCAAAGGTTTAATCTCGTATCGACAGATCTCAACGCACCACTTTGTTTCTTAACAGCTGTTGCACTTTGCAGCCACCTCTCTCTCTCTCTCTCTCTCTCTCTCTCTCTCTCTCTCTCTCTCTCTCTCTCTCTCTGTGTGACATCTGGACATTCCCTTTGACTCTGAGGGGTTGAAAGTGTTGATCGGGCTCATTCTTTTCACCGACATAAACCAAATATGTTGAAAATTTCCTGAGTCTTTTCATTTCGTAGTGAGGAGAGTTTCATTCTTCTTCCGAACAAGAAGAGAAACCCTGAAAGACAGTTCCTCTGTTGGGGCATTCTTTTACTTGGAAAATGTGTATTTCATCCTTTTGTTCGATGTTCTCACTACTTTGACAAAGGAAAAGGAAAGCACAGCGTTAGCGTTCTTTCTTTTGGGGACCCCCAAGTGTTTTTCCTTTTTGGAGAAATTCCAACAAGTCGACTGGTGTCCATTTCACTTCTTGTGCGTTAATCGCATCAGTCAATGCTATCATACCTCGATATTGTTTTTGTTTTCTTTAGACACATCTGACAATCTTTGCCTTTGTTTTTTTTAAGACAAAGAACATTTTCGGCTTCATTGCGACCTACAATAGTTGACAAAGAATAGAGGTATTGCAAAATGGAGAATGTAATCCTTTATCCCTACTCATCCTATCAGAGGGTTGAACGCCAGTCCTGTAGAATGTGACGAGAGAGAGAGAGAGAGAGAGAGAGAGAGAGAGAGAGAGAGAGAGAGAGAGAGAGAGAGAGAGAGAGAGAGAGAGAGAGAAAACTGCTTCTGCAAAAATTAAAAAGTGACCTCATAGATCTAGATGTAATAAACTGTGATTTTTCAACCAAGCAAACTTGCATAAAAGTTTATTTCCAACTTAAGACAAGAAATGTTGATCACCGTATCAAGAATGACTGTGCTTGGTTGGGATATCACAGAGTATCGGTTCAAATCCTAAAATTGAAGAGTTTCTAGGTATGACTATGCCTATTTATAATACAACTAGAACGTGCACACTATAGAGAGCATACCTTCGCCACCGCCACTTTAGTCACCAAGAAAATTAATGATGTTGTGGGTATTTGACCCCAAAACCTATACATCATAAGATATGCAATTAAATCATGCACAATTTGGCACGGGTTTCATGCAAATCAGACAAAAAAAGGGGCCATAATACAGCAAAAGGCTTTTTTTTTATCTTTTCGTGACCTTGGACGTGACTTTTGACCCAATCACTATCAAAATCTAATCAAATTGTTCTTGGATCATGGCCAATCGTCCTACCAAATTTATAGAGATTTAGGGAAATAGTTTTTGAGTTATGCGAATAACAAATGCACAGATAAGACATACAAACAAATAAATGCATAAACTAGAACAGGCACTCGGTAGAGCGCATATTCATACCTTCGCCACTGCCACCTTTGTCACCCACAACACTAATGATAGAGGTATTTGGTCTGAAAACACAAATAACACAGGATAGGGAAATAAATTATCCACATTTTGGCACTAGTTTCATGCAAATTAGATAAAAATTGGCCACGATATGGCAAAAAAGATTTTTTATACTTTTTCGTGACCTTGGCCTAGACTTTTGGCCCAATCACTCCCATAATCTAATAAAATTGTCTTTGAATCATGGCCAATAATCCCACCAAATTTCATGAAATTTAGTTAAATAGTTTTGAGTTTTGTGATTCGTGTTTGACCTTGACCTTGACTTTTGACCCAATCACTACCAAAATCTAATCAAATTTTCCTCGGATCATGGCCAGTCATCCGCACCTAATTTCATGAGATTCGACTAAATAGATTTTGAGCTATATGGATCACAACCATACACACACAGACGGACATACAAACATACGCTTATTAAAACATAACCTTCGTCGCAACGAAGTTGGCAGAGGTAATGATGATAGTTAAAAATGAATCAATTGTTTAAGCAATATGAGAATAAACATTCTCTAAAAAATTCTCGTTATTTTACATTCGGTTTATATCATCATTATATTCCATTACAGGCCTAAAATATGACATGACATCAGAAGAAATTGTTTATGTCATTAAAACCAGGAAGGAGCATTTATCTTACTCTAAAATGCTCGTCCAAATTTACAAGTCAACCAAATATAGCAAAGGACGTCTAATACATCATCATAACTTGAGAATCAACTAGATGTTCGTCAAATGTCAATTATTTCAGTTTACTAACTTAAGAAGCCACAAGATCCGTCATCTTCCAATTAATTTTCCATCTGCTTGTAGACGTCGCGATGTAGCTGATAAGTTATATCAATATAAATAAATCAGTAATTCCTACAATGAAGGCATGTCCATTACAGTACTCTTTATGGGAGAATTGACTTCTGTGCAAAATAATATTTTTCCTTTGTAAAAGGAGTTAGAGCTATGTAAAGAAGGTAATAAATTTTGATAAGAGATCTGACTTTATATAAAAGAGCTATCAGGTACAAGCGATTAAATGATAATCCTGATAATACCAACATATCAATATCTACCCTATGCTAGAAATCCTTAAGCTTACTGCTAGCGACTTGGACATTGCATCAGATTACCTATGATTGTTTTTATTACAGGAACGAAGAAGGTTACATCGGATTCAGAAACAAATAACTAATTACATATTGTCTAGCAATGATTCAAATAATGTACTTCGTATGATAGATCAAGAGTGTTTCCTCAAATAGCTTTAATAACGTACTTTATACAATTAGCTGTATTTTTTGCTGAGTGAGTACGATTAATTATGGGTTATGTGTGCAAACACAAATGCATTCAAGATCTATTAATCTAAGTACAGATAGATTTGAATATTATTTATCATTTTAATTCCACCATCACATAACCTCTCGAAGAGTACAGTTAAATAGATCACTCGAAGGTGGTGGGGGATCCGTGAAATAATAAGTTTCGAACACTACTTTTCGGTGTCAATTGAATAACTAAAAGACATTCCACTATTTGGTGTTAGACGTTCCATTCATTACTGTAAGAATTTTTAGCTGATTTAAAAAAAAAAAAAAATATTAGTTGGTTTTGCTCATAAAACTGGGCGTGGTAGCAGCCAAGGTCACCGACGACGTCGTTTTAGACTAAAGTACCTGCCAACCGTACACCCGTTTATAACCCTTTCATGTCCATACCACAAATGATTACTTGGAAGCACGCACACACGCGATGAAGATACTGTACGTCAAGAGGCGAAATACTTAGAAGAAAAGAAGTTCAATATTGTTCAGAGAATTTTTTTATCGAAAACAGATGAGCAATAGCTAAAGCCGTATGGTTATTAAGAAACAGTGAATGTGATAGTACTTTTGAAAGGGAAATTGCAGACAGAAGGGAAGAGATTAGATAAATTGAAATTAGACAGAGTTTAGTTTCTCTATTTTAAACTTAAAATTGGCTCATTATTAGATAAAGCCTACAGACTAAGGATTTTCGATGACTTTACTCTTTATCATTCATTACAAGTAATAAAAATCCCAAGAAGAGTACTCCAGAAATACTTTCACTACCTACAACTGATTCAAATCCCAATCATAATATTAGAAGATGAATTACATTGTATTTTCTAATCCTTTACAAAAGACACCTTGTCGTCTGAAATTTCTTTTTATAGGCACAATAAAAATGTTCAAAACTCAATTAAAATATCAAGGAATGAAATAAATCTATTTCAAAGCCTATAAACACCAGTTCGTTGTATTCCGCTCTCCCTCCCCCAAATATGAAACTTTTAAAACATTATTTTACCAATTTACCATTTTCCTTATAGACATGTAAATCAAAAATGTTCAGCGTCGGTGCCCTTAATAGTTGTAACGCCAGATAACGTGAGATCAATCAATCCGTCCTTATCATGGCATTCCTTTGGCCCCAAAGAAACGTCCGATTCTTGCCGTTACTTCTCATGATATTGAAGAATCTTCCTTTCTTTGTGTATAAGCGAGTCAGGTTACACAGTGAAAGATTAAGGGCGGACGCCACGCCCACATAGAGTGAATGAGGTGGAGGAGGAAATGCGAGCACGCCCATACGCCCATTTCACGAACATCTGCATATCTGGGAATAGTGTTGAGATGAAGTAGATGAAGAATAAGAGGAATCAATTCAGTAAGACGGAACTAAAAATTGTATCGTACGTTTTAACAATGAAGAGATGTGTAGCTTTTTATATCCTGATTGAAAAATAATGGAAAAATCAACATACATACATTGTATATATATATATATATATATATATATATATATATATATATATATATATATATATATATATATATGTGTGTGTGTGTGTGTGTGTGTGCATGTATGCATGTACATTATACATACATGAAAATATTATATATATATATATATATATATATATATATATATATATATATATATAAATATATATATATATATATATATATATATATATATATACATATGTGTGTATATATATATATATATATATATATATATATATATATATATATATATATATATGTGTGTGTGTGTGTGTGTGTGTGTGTGCATGTATGCATGTACATTATACATACATGAAAATATTATATATATATATATATATATATATATATATATATATATATATATATATATATATATATATATACATATGTATATATATATATATATATATATATATATATATATATATATTATATATATCAGTACTTAATATCAAAACAAATACATTCGACTTACTACCATCCACTGTCCTACACGTGAAAAGCAAATGTCGAACAATCCACGTACAAAAGTACCTCTGCAAACAACGTCGCACTTGATTGTATTTGTTTATCACCTCTCATCTTGGAGGATGTTTGCGAAACATTGTAATGAGAAGATCCTCGTGCGTGTAAGCAATGGCAGAGGTGACGAAAATAACATCTTGAAGAGAGAGAAGAATCTGTCTATTAGCCCCAGATGACTCCACTATTCATTAGATCAACATCAATTCAGCTATGATGCTAATGGTACTCGTTCCGTTGAGTTGCAAACGATTAAAATTTCAGATTCACATCCACTGAGTTGCCATCGATCACAATTCCAAAGACTTACATCCGTGAATTCCCAATAATCCCAATTCCAAAGACTCGCAAATGCAGTTACCAACGATCACAATTTCAAAGACTAGCATATACAGAGCTGCCAACGATCACAGTTCCAAAGACTCACATCTGATGAGTTGCCAACAATCACAATTCTAAAGACTCGAATCTGCAGAGCTGCCAACAAACACAATTCCGAAGACTCACATCCTCTGAGCTGCCAACATTCAAAATTCCTAAGACTAGAATCTCCAGAGTTGCCAACGATCACAATTCCAAAGACTCACATCCGTTGAGTTGCCAACAATCACAATTCCAAAGACTCACATCTACTGTGTTACCATCGATCACAATTACAAAGACTTACATTGGTTGAGTTGCCAACACTCTCAATTCTAAAAACTCACATCTGCAGAGTTGCCAATGATCTCAATTACAAAGACTTACATCCATTAAGTTGCCAACAATCCAAATTCCAAAGACTCGCACCTGCAGAGTTGCCAACGAACATAATTGCAAAGATTCACCTCGGTTGAGTTGTCACCAATCACAATTTCAAAGACTTGCATCTGCAGAGTTGTCAACGATCACAATTCCAAAGACTAACATCCGTTGAATTGCCAACAATCACAATTCCAAACACTCGCATCTGTTGAGTTGCCAACAATTTCAAATCCAAAAACTGATATCAATTGAGTTGCCAATGATTACAATTCCAAAGATTTTTATTCATTAAATTGCCAACAATCTCAATTCCAAATACTTGTATCCATAAAGTTTCCAACGATCACAATTCCAAAAACTTGCACATATTGAGTTGCCAAAGATCACATTTCCAAAGACTTGCATTTGATGAATTCCCAACGATCTGTTTTCCAAAGACTCGCATTTGTTGAGTGGCTAACGATAGCAACTCCAAAGACTCGCAGCCGTTAAGTTGCCAACGATCTCAATTCCAAATAAGACAAGGCTTCGATTTGCCCTTTCAAATTTTGGCACTTACTGACAAAATTAGGTTTTCGAGTCCTGTTTTATCTTAATCACCAGAATACATTTTTTATTGATTACTGTCTAATGTCTACTATAGTCAATTTCTTTTAGCGATGCAGATTTGCACAGACTCGCAGCCGTGCCCTTTTAGCTAGGAAAAGTTTCCTGATAGCTGATTGGTTGGACGAGATAATTCTAACCAATCAGCGATCAGGAAACTTTTCCGAGCCAAAATGGCACCGCTGCGAGTCGGTGCAAATCTGCATCGATAAAAGAAATGGACTATAGGTAAACAATATTGCCTAATCTCTTCGGTTTCTATAAATGCTGTATTTTCTTGTCATGGAAATTAAAATTATATTTTTGTATTATAAACTTTCTTTGCTAGGTGTCCTAATCATTTTTAAACATCTCTTCTTACATAAATGAAAATGATCATAAAAACGTGTAAATGGAGAAAGAAAACTGAGACCAGAGTACTCAGAATTTACGTATGGCATGTTCACGTATCAGTTCTAAACGAAAATAGTAAACTAAAAAGGTAACTGAATTTATATCTCTTAAACATATAAATTAAAATTACTACCAAACTACAGAAAACGTATTTGTTTCATTTCCATCCCTTTTCTGAAAGAAATTGCACCCCAACCCCCAACAAAAATAATCTTAAACCCCAAAACAAGTTGCTAGTATCAAGCATAGCCATTGTTGTGTTTTTAATACTTGCTCTACAAAAGAAAAAAAAATTAAAGGACTAAATTCATCAACTATATAAAGTCTCTTGTGAACCTATTGAAATATACAGTTATAAAAGTTATGGCAAATTACAGTTTGCCTAAGAAAATCATTACCGCACAATGATTACGAGAGAGAGAGAGAGAGAGAGAGAGAGAGAGAGAGAGAGAGAGAGAGAGAGAGAGAGAGAGAGAGAGATCATGCTGACATGAATCGTGAGAACATTCACCATTATGAGAATCAAAGCGAAGAAAATACCGAGTATGTTTCAATGACCTAAATCATACTAGATTTAACCCGACTGACATTCATTGGACTTTAGACTAGAGCATGTATCACATTTTGAGGAAATGCAAGTACATACAAACCAGCGTCATGACTTCATGTGGTAATATCCTCGCAAAAAGTACGGGGAGATCACTAAATCGCTCGACCTATGATTGACCTACGATGAAGCTTAGATCATGAGAACCTCGTTGCATAACTTTGACATAGGATACTTTATTTGACCAACAGATTTACACAGGACGAGAGAAAAACACACCACCTGAATCAACTATTTTTAGGTCATATGGGAAGTTCACAAATAACAAAAGAATATTGCAAACCTTTACTTCTCGCATATATTTGTATCAC
>NC_090729.1:70520682-70530682 GCF_036898095.1 Palaemon carinicauda | reverse complement strand
TTGGCGGTCACCGAGCCCAACAAAGGCGTTACGCTTGACCAACACTTAATTATGATTATAATTGCGAATGCCACGAAGTAAGACGATAATATATTACATTGATAATAGTGATGTGAATACAACCGATGAGGAAAAAAGTACGATCGCAGTTTTTATTCTATCTTAAATTCATGAGACCAAAATTATGTATTTTTAAACAGGGTTTCATGCATATATAGGATACTCCAGGATAAGGTTAGTGGGTTGGACCTTAGGCTTCCAAGTGTAATGATAATTACATATACAAACATATGCACTACTAATACAAAAAAAAAAAATAATGAAAAAAATACATTCATTATATTTCAACAACAAATTTTTATTCATTCCTTTCATACAATATAAAATATGTTAACGAGGTATTACACAAAACACTCCCACATTTAAAATAACTCTTAATATGACACGAAAATCAAAAATTTTAAGTAATTTTTATTTTTCCTAACATACCGAGAACTACTTTCTTAGGAGTTACCTGTAATCTCCTCTCTACCGACCAGAGTTTTATGTAGGGTACCTTCTATCCCGTTTTCTATGGAGGCCTACCCCGGCATTAAAGAATGTGCCCCGAGGGTAGGCTTATCGCTAGGTCGATGTCCGCCCGGGTCAACATCTCCAGTAAGTTCTATTGAAGTAGCACAATACTTGCAAGGGAAGAGAGGCACTCGGGGAAGGAAGGGAGGGCCATTACCCGAAAGTAGTTCTCGGTAAGTATGTTAGGAAAAATAAAAATTACTTAAAATTTTTTATTTGTTCCAACACGAATACTTACCTCGAACTACTTTCTTAGGAGACTTACACTTTAGGAGGCGGGAGTGCTATTCTGACCTACAGACCCGGTAAGCGGAGGCCAAGAGGCCCAGGAATAACGGTACATACTAGAAAACGGACGAGAGGGTAACTACACAAAGAGCTCACGTTAGTGTCTAAGTACTCACCCTTTGAAAAACTTCTTTAAATGTCGCATCCAGTAGCGTAGTCGTGAAGAACGTGTTATCCAATGGTACAAGTTGGTAATCCCCGATGAGGCTAGGGAGCAACTGGGTAGGATGGAAGGAAACGCACCTGTGTCTCCCGGTTGCTATCCGTGATTGAGCCTGGGGCTTTTACCGTTAAACCACTTGGAGGGCGGAGATGACTGTTCCAATGGAGAACCCGTCTAAGGACTTCCTCGAGTAGTCCTTGAGGTAATGGGCAGTAAAGGTCAACTGGTTCGCCCAAGTACCTGCCCGAAGGATCTGACCCACTGCCATGTTTTTCTCAAAGGCTAAGGACGTGCTCAGCCTCCTGATGTCATGAGGTCTGGGGGTGCCTGGCACGGCCAGGCCTTCCTCCTTGTAGGCTCTGGCAATAACTTGTCTCAACCAGAAGGAAATGGTGTTCTTGGACACTTGCTTCTTAGGAACACCCGTGGATACAAAGAGGCTCTTGATGCCAGGGCGGAGATGAGCCATTCTTTCGAGGTATTTTCTAATGGTTCGGACAGGGCATAATTTCAAATCCTCCGAATTACCCGTCCTAGGGATGGCTGGTATGGAGAAACCTTCGAACTTCGGGTCCCAGACTGCCGGGTTCTGGGTCTTCGCCACAAAAGAAGGAATGAACTTGAAGGATACTTCTTTCCACCCCTTCGAATGAGAAACGTCATATGACAGCCCATGGATCTCACCCACTCTCTTAGCGGATGCCAAGACCAGCAAGAAGACGGCCTTGAGAGTGAGATCCCTGTCCACGATATCTTTCAAAGGTTCAAAGGGGGGGCCACACAACATCTTCAGGACCTTAGCTAAGTCCCACTGGGGCACTCTACTCGCTTGTGGGGGGCAGGACTGCTCGAAGCTCTTGACAAGCATCGCTATGTGCCTAGAGGCCCCCAGGTCGATGCCCTTCAGGAGGAAGACTTGGCCTAAGGCGGCCCGAACCCCTTTTATGGCTGGGATTGACATTCCCATTTTGTCTCTGAGAAACACCAGAAAATCCGCTATGTCCGGGACAGAGGCATTAAAGGGCTTAATGTGCCTCTCAGAGCACCACTTCGTGAAGGAGGCCCACTTAGCCTGGTAGACCGCAGCTGAAGACTTTCTCAGGTATAGCAACATTCTCTTAGCAGTGGATGAAGAATATCCTTCTTTCTTCAGGAGTCGCTCGATAGTCTCCAGGCGTGAAGACGTAGGCACTGTGGGTTGTCGTGGAGCCTGAGAAAATGAGGTTGATGCAGAAGGTCTGACCTGTCGGGTAGAGGCCATGGGGGTTGACTCGCCAGGTCTTTTAGGTCTGCGAACCACTCTCTCTCCGGCCTCCAGGGCGCTACCAAAGTCATCTTTAAGTTTCGGGCTGTCCTTACTCTGTTGAGCACCTGCCTTATCAACGTGAAAGGGGAAAAGCGTACACGTCTAGATTGCCCCACTTGTGCTGAAAGGCGTCTTCCAAGGCTGCCTTCGGGTCTGGTACAGGAGAACAATAAACGGGGAGTTGAGCGTTGAGTTTGGTTACAAAGAGGTCCATCACCGGGGAACCCCAACGTTGGATGATGAGCTTGGCTACTTCTGGGAGGAGGGACCATTCTGTCCCTATTATTTGGCCCACTCTGCTGAGACCGTCGGCCAGCACGTTTTTCTTCCTGGGAATGAACCTTGCTAACAACACCACTTGGTTCTTTTCCGCCCAATCTAGAATCTTTATGGTGAGATCGCACAACTCCTTCGACTTCAAGCCTCCTTGCTTCTTTATGTATGCTACTACCGTAGCGTTGTCGCACATCAACGCCACAGTGTTTCCCCTTAGAAGATCTGCGAAGTGTAGGCAAGCCTTCTGGACTGCCTTCAACTCCAGGACATTGATGTGGAGTTCCTTTTCTCTGTCCAACCAGGTCCCTCGCGCTGTTTCGTCGAGGACATGGGCTCCCCATCCTTGGTTGGAGGCGTCTGTGAACAGTAGCAACTCGGGGGGGTTGCTCGCGAAGGGCATCCCCTTGAGTGAGTTCGACCGGCAATGCCACCATTCCAGGGAGGGCCTCGTGTTTGGTAGAACTGGGATTAGGACTTGTTGCGAGTTCAGTTGGCACCAGAGGTTCTTCATGTTCCATTGCACGGCTCGGAGCCTTACCCTACCCTGGGGAACTAGTTTCTCCAACGACACCAGGTGCCCTATCAGTCTTTGCCAGTCTTTTGCTCTCCTGGGATGCCCCGATAGGAACGGCTGAATGATTTCCATGAGGTTGTTTATTCTGTCTCCCGAAGGGAAGGCTTTTCCCAGAATGGTATCTAACGTCATTCCTAAGTAGGTCATTCTGGTGGATGGGGATAGGTTTGATTTTTCCGGGTTGATCACGATGCCCAGATCCTTGCAAAACTGGAGGAGTTTTATCCCTTGTTCCTCCAAGAGGTCCTTCGAGGAGGAAAGAAGCAACCAGTCGTCCAGGTATCGGGTGAGGCGAATGCCTCGTTTGTGAGCCCACACTGAGATAGTCATGAAGACTCTCGTGAACACCTTGGGCGCTGTTGACAATCCGAAGCAAAGGATCTGGGAACCCCATTTCACCCGGAGAAACTTTCGACTCGAGGGGTGGACTGGAATTTGGAAGTAGGCGTCCTTGAGGTCTATGGTCATCATGTAATCTTTTTCCCTCAAGGACAGTAGGACTGACTTCGGAGTGTCCATTTTGAAGTCTATCTTCTTGATGAACTTGTTGAGAGCCGACAGATCTATAACCGGCCTCCACCCCCACCCCCCCCCTCACCCCCCGTCGGTTTTTCTACCAGGAACAGGCGACTGTAGAAACCCGGGCCTGGGAGAAGAATTTCTTCCATGGCGCCCTTCTCCAACATGGAGGACACTTCCTCTTTAAGGGCGGTCTTCTTCAACGGGTCTTTGGGAGCCAGCCATTCCGCCCGGCCGGCCGGGATTAGAGGGGGTGGTTCTGCTAAGAACGGCAGTCTGTAGCCCTCCTTCAGTACGGACACTGTCCAAAGCTCCGCTCCGTGAGCCTTCCATGCTTGCCAATGTAGTCTGAGGCATCCCCCAACCCGAGGCTTGGGCGGGGATAGGGGGCCTCTCACTCTATCTCCTTCTGAAGGAGCGGCCTGAACGGCCTCTCCTAGAGGCAGAATAACCTGTTCTAAAGGAGTTTGAGGATGCTGGAGCCCCCCTACGGGGGGGCTGAGGCACTGAGGACCAGGAGGAAGAGGGAGCCTCTCTCCTCGTCGTGCTGGGAGAGGCCTGGGCCGTCGCGGCACTGTCTGAGACGGACCTCTTGTAGGGAGGTCTTCTAGTAGGCGTAGGCCTGGGGGTGTTCAAATCTTTCCGCTTCGAGACCTTCTCCATAATGGTCTCTAATTCTTTTAAGGGGAACAAGGAGTCACCCCACAAGGGCAGGCTCCTCATGGCCCGCGCTTCCCTGTCTGGGACCTTCCATGACACCTTAGCCAGGATGGTGTCTCTTTTGTGGAGTACCCAATTCGCTGTCAAGGCGAGCGACTGGTACGTCAAGAACTTTAAGGTTTTACCCCCGGAGGTAATAAGTTCCCTCAGGAGGTTCTGCTGGTCAGGGTCCGTGGGGTCGAACGAGGCTTGCACTCCTACTAAGGTGGAAGCCCACCAGTCCAGCCAAGAGGAGACGTGCACCAGGTCCCTCGACATTTCTTCCATCATGGAGGCCTCCGATGGAGAAAAACAAACTGGGGCCGACGAGGCTCTATCTTCTGAGACGCCCTGACTCAGGATGTCAAGGGAAGGTTCCACTTTACAGAGGCCTGGACGACGCCCTTCTGGCACATATACCTTGCCCTGAGTCCTGAGGCCCTGGAGCAATTTTGAGGAACTCTGAGTTTTGGGGGCCTCGGCATTACTAGGACCAGATCTCGGGCTAGAGGAAGCGCTAGAGAGGTCTTAGGTTGGGTAGGGGTCTGCATTATCCGTAAAAGGCTGGACCTCCAGTAGTCTTCGTCAGTAGCTGCAGGTTCCTCAATCTTATGGTGCCTCCTGATAAGGCCAATCCCCCTTCTATAGGCCGAGTCCTCAGTTGGGGAGCCCTCCCTACTGTCAGCCGAGGTCTCGGCTTGTGACCGGGGATGGGGCGCCGGGCACACCGACCCGACGTCTAGTTCTTGGAGCCAGGGGCGCCGTCCTACCGAGGTACTGGACTTCTTCGGCGGGGACGTCCGCACCAGGGGCAGGGGTTAACGCAGGCATCGTCGACTCAGTGAGGACTCTCGTCCGCTCAAGGTCTCTGGGTGACGAGGACGGTTCCCGTGGGCTGACCCGACAGCGGGAACCGTTCCTTCCGACCCGAAGGCCGCACCAGCTGGGCTGGTTCGGCCAGGCTGCCCGAAAAGAAGCGCGTTTCCCCCCGCTGGGCGGGGTGAACCGGAGGCTTCGAGGACTTATGCCTACCTGTAGAGTCCTTCTCGCGAACTTGCTTGCGAGGGTCAAACCCGTGTTTGGAGGAAGGTATCCTTGGCGAGAACTCCTTGGACCGGCGGTCCGGGGAACAACGTACTCTTGTCTCACGGGGTACGAAGACTCAACCGCCATCCGGTGACCTACTCCTCCTGTACTTACGTCTTGGAGAGCGGGAGCACTTCCTGCTGTATCTGGAGCGCGACCTAGAACGGGAACGCCTGCTCCTGGACCGCTCTCTCCGACGGCGATGTTTTCTCCTGGCGTCCTCCCCCGACGAGTAATACTCTTCTGAAGAGCCCGACGACACAGTACTTACCGCATGGCGGGCGGTAGCGGGGACCGCGGGGGACTTCGTAACTCGTTGAGTGCCCGAGGTAGACGGTTGAAGGAATTCTTCGGGGACTTCCGTGAGGGGGGTCAGGAACGATGATTGACGCCCCACGCTAGGACGCCAGGGATCCAGGCCCTCTTCCATTTGTAACGGGGACCTACCTGGTGTCTTCGGAAGCTTCCAACCAAAGGCATCATTCCCCGTAGAACCTAACTTACCCTGGTTGTCGCCTCCTGCCGAAGACCCTGAAACACAGGCCCACGAAGGGGGCGAAGACACAGACACAACGTTACTACCCCACAAGGGGTCATCGGAGGAAACGTGCACCCCAAGCACAAGGGCCGACTCTCCGTACGCACAACTGGGCTCTTCACTAGCCCTAGAAGGACCCGCAACCCCCACAGCACATTCACTAGACTCTAGGGGAAGATCGCTTTGTTCTTTCTCCTCGACAGACTTACCTCGGCCCCTACTCTGCGTAGGGGACGGCGAAACAGAGGCCCCGTCGGACCGCTCACTGGGTGATGGTAGCGGCGAAGTAACGCTAGCTTTCCTGGGGGAACATTTCGACGATTTCCTCTTTTTAGTTCCGTAACGTACCCACTGGATATCACTCCAACCTACACACTCGGGACACGTATCTGATGACGAACAAACCCTTCCCCTACAGGAGGAGCAAAGGGGGTGAGGGTCCACTTCAGGCTTGGAGAGGAACGCTCCACATGATTTACCGGCTCTAGGCCCAGGGCAACGGCGGATTTGCTCCATAATGCACAAACGCAAGACACAGGCACGTAGGGAATCAAGGAATACACTGGGTAAGCACAAGGGTGGAAGGTGAACACACAGGAACACCCGGGAACAGTACACAGGAAACACAAGTTACCACGCGGGGAACACGTGGGACACAGAGAACGCACACAAAGGATCGATAGAGAACGAGACCAACGTGTTGACACGTCGTGACCAGAGAACTTACTGGAGATGTTGACCCGGGCGGACATCGACCTAGCGATAAGCCTACCCTCGGGGCACATTCTTTAATGCCGGAGTAGGCCTCCATAGAAAACGGGATAGAGGGTACCCTACACAAAATTCTGGTCGGTAGAGAGATTACAGGTAACTCCTAAGAAAGTAGTTCGAGGTAAGTATTCGTGTTGGAACAAATTACAATTCAAATTAAATATTGAATTACTGCCTATAACTGCCCATCCTCAAGTATTTGTTGTATCTTAAAATAGAAGTTTAAAACTATCCATATATTCATTTCTTAGGGGAAAAGGCTTAATGTTTATATAATATATATATATATATATATATATATATATATATATATATATATATATATATACATATATATTATATATATATATATATAATATATATATATATATATATATATATATATATATATATCTTCTTTCCCAATGATAGCCTTACATTAAGGGGTCGTTTGCATGGTGCGTCCTTTCTAATGCCTTCTATCAAAGGCAACTTCATAAAAACATAATAGGTTTAGTAAGTCTAAAACAAAACTGTAATCCCAGTTGTATTTACATCAGTTTACAAAGACGAAAACTGAAGGTTGTTACATTGTTAATCATCAATCGTTATTAATTAACAATATCAGTACAATGAGATAAGAAAATAGAAATAAGACACATAAAAAATCAATAAAATTAGTAGAATATAATCACTTTGCAATGCTGACGAGTCATATACATAGAAGGAAAAGTAATTCACTTTCACGTATTCTTTTTTTTTACAGAGAATAGAAATGGTATAAATGAATAGTTATTAATAAATGAAAAAAACATGCATCTTTAAGCCAAGGATAAAGTACCTTTGGTAAATTGAAATATGAAATTACATAAATTTTCATTAATTTTTTTCCTGTGATGAAGGTAATTGAAGCTAAATTATAATTAACGAATTAAACATTAACATAAAATGTATGTTTTACTAAACGAATGTAAACTTAATGAGCCTCGTTAATAAGTGAGTAAATTATTCCAAAGTGATAATCAAAAGGGAAGCAAAAATCACGCCTGGTGTCACTGATTTCATCAAAGACAGAAGAATCTGATTACATGATTTCAAATATTTCATGTATTGTGATATATTCAAAACTAACACTTACAATGGCTAAATTTGTTCCTTAATGCAAAATTCATTGCAAAACCCCTCTCTCTCTCTCTCTCTCTCTCTCTCCTCTCTCTCTCTCTCTCTCTCTCTCTCTCTCTCTCTCTCTCTCTCTCTCTCTCTCAATTACAGATCCCCTTTACCTCATTTAATAAATAGAAAAGATCATGCAGTTGTATTTGCGTGAAACGTAAACAAACTAATCTCTTGGAAACTAGTATTGTTATCTCTGGCAAAATATTCCCACCAGCAATTCTTGACAGATAAAACGATAATTATATAACAAATTGGACAAGAGAACTTTACTATTTCGTGGTACGATAGTTCGCTGCGACCTTAACGCATCAGTTGACGAAGGTAAACAAAACATCAAAAGGAAGAAACTATATAGAAGTTAAAGCGGTCGGTTCTTTTATTAAAATTATGAGCTATTGTAAGGCTGGACTTACAAATGGGGTGGTCAGCGCACCAGAGGTCCTGGGTAATTGAGAGAGAATTGTAAATCACAATTTATTCTGAATCACTGAGACACTTCTTGAATCTTATGGCCTCGGTAGAATGAAGAGAAATTAAAGGGATTGGTAAACAAGACAAGTTTGAGAGAGAGAGAGAGAGAGAGAGAGAGAGAGAGAGAGAGAGAGAGAGAGATTATCCCCAAAACCACTGTATATAATAATAATCCAAAGTAAGATTGAAATTAAGAGTGAATTCTTAGTTGGTTCTCCACTAAACACAAAGACTTCATGAAGATCTGAATAGTTCGGAGTTACGGGTGAGAGTAATCGTAATTGCTCTGCCGACTGTTGTTTACAAAAGTGAGACCTTCGAAGAAAAAAGAAAACACGTACATTAACGTCTTTGTATTTCTGAAATCTACCGTTATGCGCTGATAAATGTGACAGTTTCAGTCATGCCAACAAACAGTAAGTTATCAAATAAAAACATGTTTGAGCATTTGCATGCAATTACTCGTCCACTTCAGCAATTGCTCTTATAATTCTTGGAAACTATACACGCACGAGTATATAAAAAAATGAATGCACAAAACAAAATGACACAGCAATTACACAAATTACTTTTCGCTGAAAAAAAAAATACGAGTAAAAAATAAATATTCTTTAGATCAAGGTCGGGTTTGTGTCATATGATTAAGATACTAAGACTCTACAGTAATTAAAATCGCCGATTAAGTTTCGTCCAAAAGGCAAGAGATAAAAAATAAATTACAAAAAAATGCAAGAGCATCATTGCAAATACACAATTATTAGTAAAACAGATTACAGAATTTTTCACACAACCTCCAAGCAAAAAAAAAAAAAAAATAGGAATCTACTATTATTAGCAGAGCAAATATATTTCAGCATGAACGTACTTCTGTCGTATGTAAATACTGACTTATCGGGACTCTTACCATATATCAACAACAACAACATATCAAGTGAGGTATTATTATTATTATTATTACAAGCTAAGCTACTATCAGTCTTGGAAAAGCGGATGCTATAAGCCCAAGGACTCCAACAGGGAAAATAGCCCAGTGAGGTAGGGAAACAAAACCACAAATAAACTAAAAGGGAAGTAATGAACAAGCAAAATAAAATACTTTAAGCACAGTAACCTTATTAAATCAGATCTTTCATGTATAAACTATAAAAACTTCAAAAAACAAGATGAAGAGAAACACAGAAGAATAGCTACCCGAGTGTATCCTCAAGCAAGAGAACTCTAGCCCAAGACAAAGGAAGACCATGGTACAGAGGCTATGGCACTACCCAAGACTAGAGAACAATGGTTTGATTTTGGAGAGTTCTTCTCCTAGAAGAGCTGCTTACTATAGCTAAAGAGTCTCTTCTACCCTTACCAAGAGGAAAGTGGCCACTGGACAATAACAGTGCAGAGTCAATCCCTTGAGCGAGGAAGAATTGTTTGGTAATCTCATTGTTGTCAGGTGTATGAGGACAGAGGAGAATCTGTAAAGAATAAGCCAAACTATTCGGTATTATGTGTTCTACAGTATACCCTGAAAATTACCAAAATAAACAGTAACTCTGGTTACTACAATAGAAACGTAAAGAAGGTCATGACAAT
>NC_090729.1:70506242-70520182 GCF_036898095.1 Palaemon carinicauda | reverse complement strand
TATTTCATAGCTTTTCGAGATTCATGGCACAAATAATCGGGGAAGATTTTCCTTGTTACCTTCAAAATACCATGAGCATATCAAAACATCTCGTCTTAGAACTTAAATGAAGTTTATGTTGTCAAACTTGATAAATCTGAGGCACATTTTACAGCTGATCACAAGACATCGTTAGCTAAATATCCTGCTTTCGATCTTATCACATTCAGAGGTGATTTATAGCTTGTCACGTGACTGCAGTCACTCAGATTACTGTTCACGTCACTCCTTTTAATTGGTTTACCCTGTCTGTACCCACATAGATCACTAAATAATATTTTCTCTTTATAAATTACCACCATGTTCTTTCGTAACCTTGAATCTTTTCAACTTTTAACATAACTGTCTTTAGAACATGAAATTTAAACACACTAACACAAAGGATTTCAACGTAATAAAAGATAAAAATATTAGAGAAAGCTCTTTTCATTGAGCAGTTACTTAAAAAGCCCGTTATTCCTCAAATTTTAATTGAGATCACATACTCTACGCTAGAGGAATACTTCATTTGAGACACTGTTTCATCAACGGCAAAGCCTAATTTGCCTCATATACTGAGGGCAATCATATTGTTTACCATCTAGAACATTCAATAAATAACAATTATACACACATACACACACACACACACACACACACACATATATATATATATATATATATATATATATATATATATATATATATATATATATATATATATATATATATATAAATATATATATTATATATATATATATATATATATATAAATGAAACCATTAACAGTTAAGATAGTAATACCTCTTATAAAAAATGTTTCCCTTATTAGTAGTGAATTAATCACAAAGCAAAACAAAATTACTGGACGAGGTAATGAAACTTTTGGCAACATATGAGACATCCATTGCAGCAGAGAGAGAAAAGAAAACAGGCGCTGAAATAAGAAATAAAAGAAAGGAGAGCAAAGATATCCAAGAACAAAGAGGAACACGTATTGACCCCACCCCATACTCCACAAATTCCGCCCCTGAGGGATTTTAAAAAGAGTTGACCACTTTGGAAGGTTGCCAAAAAATCCCTGACGCGGACACAGGTCGGAGGAATGTGAGAGAGCACACAATGGCTCCGTAATTACAAGACATATCGACTCTAACCAGCTACAGTGGGTACAGGATGCCTGCATAAGACGCCAGTGATGACTCTGGCAACGTTATGAGTGAAGATAAGGTCAGGTGAACTACCCACGCGATTGTTTGCGGGGCGTGGTTTATTTGGCAAGGTGAAGGTCCAATACACCCTCTGCGGGAAGAAGAATTTATCTCTATAAGTCCCATTTGACCTTAGCTTTAGCAAAACCAAGGAGGTTGATCAAAATATCCATGACCAGAGTAACCCCCGACCGTTTTCTTGGCTATTATTATTCATCCTCTCTCTTTTGACCAATCCAGTTGCTTGTGCTACGACTCCATTTTTGTATATCGAAGAAATTTTAAAGTTGTTGGATGTAATGTGAAATTAAAATCAATTCACGCAAAATAAAAATTTACAGGGAAAGAAACTTCGACATTTTCAACTTTTTGACTCGCATGTAATAAGTGTAAAACGTTATTTATAAACATGGCATCTACGTAAACCACTATAAAAAGTGGTGAAAAATAAGTGAAATGAAACAAATTATTTCTAGGAAAAGAGTGAAATATATCACTCACAGAAGGAAACGTGCTTTAGCCACTCTAATTTTTTTCAAGGTAAAAAAAAAAAAAAAAAAAAAAAAAAAAAAAAAAAAAAAAACGAATAAAGATTAAATTAGCATGAGAAGTCTGATAAGTTTAAAAATTATTTAGTACCCGAGAATGCCTGTAAATTTTATTTCCCATGAAAGTAGATGAGATTTTGCTAATTTATAGTATACGAATATCAGGAATAATACGAATGACACAATGGTAATGTGCAAAACCCATTTTTCCACTCCACATAATATTGTATTCGAATGTGACATTAAATATTTACATCTCAGTATTTTCTCTAACTAAAGTGTAATCAAAATCTCTCAAAAATGTTTAATGATAATTGATACGACTGCATATTTCTTATTTAAATCGCCATCAGAGATATACTTGTATACATTATATCAACAGTATCTTAGAAAGGAAATAACTGAAATTTAATTACAAAAAGATCATTTTAATCGATCTTCCAATAAACTAATTGCCTGTTTTTCATACTCTTTTCATAAAACAAAAATTACCACAATGTTCACGTTAAACCACATTGAGATTTTTTTTTTCAATTATTTGATATAAACGATCACATTACCAATTAAATTTTCTTTTGAATATGTTCCTTTTTCATTCCAACTAATTAGACACTTATTTTGGTCACTAATTGTCATGTCCATAATTAACGTAAAACTCAATTCCACTCTCCACTAACTACATAAATCCAAATGCAAAGAGTAGGTTCAATGAGGCAAAGGATGATTTCAAAGATTAAAGGATCATGAATTTAAAGGATAATTTGCACCCGAAATTCAGTAACCAGGAAGATGAAACTGTCACTTTGATGACGAAAAGAATTTCAATATCAATTATATGGTTGGTAGGTTGATATCAGGCTTAGCTCAATACAAAACACGGGCTCTCTCTGTGCCAGCAGCTTATATATCAAATGTAGTGAGGATAACCTTTATCCATAGAATGGGGATGGAAGTGCCTTTATTCAGAGACATTCTTCTTTCAGTCACTTGAGATATTAATCAATAATTTTCAGTATACAAAATCAAAACAACGAAGTTAGAATTACAAGCAAGCTGACATTGAATAAGAATACTGTACACGTTTAACGAAGCTTAAGTCTATTTATCCGTTACAAGGGGAACCATGAACGTACAAGCATCCTATACTTGAATGTGACATAGTCCACAAAAATACAATTATCTGTGAAAATCCAAATTGGTCACTTGTTTTCTTATAAAATATAAAAGGATGAGAGACATTCCTTTAGCTATCAGAGCTGATTCATAAACCTAAGAAGTTCAGTATCCATTAAAGAAGAAAAACATTAGTGAAAATATAAATATTAAAAGTTCTTTTAAATTTCCTATACAAAATAATTTAAACAAATATATCAAGGTCAAAACTTTTTACGAGTCTAAATGATGACACATTTGTCCAAGTTCTATCAAACCTATACAAAGGACATTTTCTTTATCATTCAATTACTGCTATAACTAAAATGAAGACGCTCTGTAGTATAAGTTAATAGACAAATTATTAAAAAAATAAAAATCATAATGAAATGTAGTGATTAACGTCTTACAAAAGAAGTGGTGTGTACAGGCTGGAAAATAATTCTTTTTTTTTTTCAAATATTAATTTACCTCTCAACAGAAAAAAAAATATTCCTCTCTCTCTCTCTCTCTCTCTCTCTCTCTCTCTCTCTCTCTCTCTCTCTCTCTCTCTAAAAGAACCAGATAATCCCTACAACTGTCCTATTAGGGGCAAGGTCACACACACCTCGAAAACAGAAATTTGCATATTGACAGATCTCCGCCCACTCGTGCAACGAGGCTTTAGAAACCAAACTGTAGATGTCCAACAGTGTGCGTGTTGACTTCACATCGACCAATACGAGAGAGACTCTAAATCATTAATTTTTGTTAAATCTATAGTGGTGTAAACCTGTCCGCTAGGCCCATTTTGCGCTGGGCAGAAGCCTATTACTGCCTCATTGGTTGTTCACGATCATCTATGAATGTGAATTTATAGTAAATATGATATTTTTGAGACAGGTAGTAGTAGTAGTAGTAGTAGTAATCTAGCTATGTTCCTTATTGGAAAAACAGGTAGCCACAACTCTAAAGCAGTCCATTACGGTAAAACATATAAAGAAGCAAAACATAAAATACATAATGAGAGATAGAATAAAGTGGTAATGAAAAAACAAAAAAACAAAAAAACTATATAAAATGCATATTTTTCTATTGAGCATTTCCCAGTTTATCCTATGCCAGCGTTTTCAATATACAAACAACAGCTTCTGGACCTTTTTAAGAATTCTCGATAATATTCAATTAAAATATGGTCTTCCAGAACAAGCAATAAAGAAGCTGAAACATCTCTTGAAACTGTTAGTTCAACAACAAAAATAGAAGCGGTGTAAGCTCAGTAAAACATCAAAAACCTTTATTTGAACAAATAAAAAAGGAAATTATATCCTGAGTGCGAGATCTTTGTAATAAAGGAGGAATATATCTTAAGGAATTGTTCCATGATCTTGCATCTATATACATGTATGTGTATGTATGTGTATATATATACATATATACATGTATATATTATTATTATTATTATTATTATTATTATTACTATCCAAGCTACAACCCTAGTTGGAAAAGCAAGATGCTATAAGCCCAGGGGCTCCAACAGGGAAAAATAGCCCGGTGAGGAAAGGAAATAAGGAAATAAATAAATGAAGAGAACAAATTAACAATAAATCATTCTAAAATAAGAAACAACGTCAAAACAGACATGTCATATAATAAACTATCAACAACATCAAAAACAAATATGTCATAAATAAACTATAAAAAGACTATGTCCGCCTGGTCAACAAAAAAGCATTTGCTCCAACTTTGAACTTTTGAAGTTCTACTGATTCAACCACCCGATTAGGAAGATCATTCCACAACTTGGTCACAGCTGGAATAAAACTTCTAGAGTACGTGTGCTTGTGATATGTATTCATTTAAAATAACCATGTGTTGCAAACTCACGATTCAGCTATCATGGTGGAGATGGGTTTATTTCAAGTCTATGAACAGATTCCTGAATTCGACAGGAATATGTACGGGGACTTGTCATAAACTTTTTATCTCTCTTGATAGCTCAGCCGGTTGAGTAACTGTAGGCATGGTTTCCAGCCGAACAGGTGGGGGTTTGAATCTCCACTCGGCCAGAAGCTGTTACCATAAAATGAATTCCAAGTGGATATATATTCCCAAGATAGAATTCGGTATTAAATGCCATTCGTGGGTGATATTTACATTGATTGAAATCACGTGTGCTTATGATATATATATATATATATATATATATATATATATATATATATATATATATATATATATATATATATATATATATATAAAACCTCAAGATAGAGACGACTGGTGAAATCTAACCGAGGCCCTTTGCGCCATATATATATATATATATATATATATATATATATATATATAACGTATATATATGCATATATATGTGTATATATACATTTATATATATATATATATATATATATATATATATGTGTGTGTGTGTACATATATGTGTGTATATATAAAATATATATATATATAGATATATATATTTAATATACATATATATATATATATATATATATATATATATATATATATATATATATATATATATATATGCATAGAAATCACGGGGATACGTGATGCTCAGATACAAAATAACCTCGGGGAAAATGAAAATAAAAATAGAAAATTGAGTCTTGATAAGTTTTGTAAAGAAGTATCACGAAACTAGTCAAGTACGGGAGTTAATTTTATGTTTTCCATTTTCATTTTCCTTGTGGTTCTTTTGCATGTAGGCCTGTGTCTTCCAACTCTTCTAGTGCCTTAGGGAGCCCAAATGAGAGTTTAGTGAACTAATCTCTTTTGGGGAGTGCGAAGAGGATGCCCAAACCATCTCCATCTCCTCCTCACCATGATGTCATCCACATTTGGCACTCGAATAGTCTCTCTTATCTTTTCATCTCTAATTCTGTCCTGCCATTCAACTCCCAATATTATTCTGAGGGTCTTGTTATCAAATCTACAAAATCTGTTGGAGATTGTTCCATTGTTGTACCACGACTCGTGTCCTTGCAGTAACACCGAACTCACTAAACTGATACATAGCCTGATTTTATATGTCATTTCCGGCGATTTGATATCTAATTTTTACTTAACCTAGCCATTGTCCGATTTGCTATTTTCAAGCTTCCATTAAACTCCAATTCTAAAGACCCTGTATTAGAAATCATAGTTCCTAAATATTCAAATGATTCCACCTCATTAATCCTTTCTCCTTCCAATGATATTTAATCTCCCATTGCATATTCTGTTCTCATCATTTCTGTCTTTCTTCTTAAGGCCAACCTTCTGTGATATTTCATGCATTCTGGTAAGCAAGCTTTGCAAGTCCTGTGATGTTCTGCTAATAAGCACAACGTCATCAGCATACTCTAATTATTATTATTATTATTATTATTATTATTACTAGCCAAGCTACAACCCTAGTTGGAAAAGCAAGATGCTATAAGCCCAAGGGCTCCAATAGGGAAAAATAGCCCAGTGAGGAAAGGAAATAAGTCAGCTAATTTTCTATTACCGATCCAGTCTAATCCTTCTCCACCATCTCCAACTGTTCTATGCATTACAAAATCCATAAGGAGAACAAACAACCTCTTGTGTGTATATACATATATATATATATATATATATATGGATAAATATCAACACAACATCGTGTTCAAATAGAAATAAATTTCTACCTCATACTTGGGATCGAATGCTGGCCCCTTCTAATGAAAGGCCAGGTCGAAACCAACCATGCCACGAGAGGCCATAAAAGAAATCGGAACCTAACGCTACCCAGCTGTCAAGGATTTACCTGGCGAGACATCAGTCTCTTACCAGCGAGTTTTACCCGTTTTTCCGGCCCACCACGTGACACAATTGGTAGTAATTCATTCACATTACCCCTAATGAGTCAATATGGATAAATATCAACAAACATCGTGTTCAAATAGAAATAAATTTCTACCTCATCCTTGGGATCGAACGCTGGCCCCTTCTAATGATAGGCCAGGTTGAAACCAACCATGCCACGAGAGGCCATAAAAGAAATCGGAACCTAACGCTACCCAGCTGTCAAGGATTTACCTGGGGTAGAAATTTATTTCTATTTGAACACGATGTTGTGTTGATATTTATCCATATTGACTCATTAGGGGTAATTTGAATGAATTACTACCAATTGTGTCACGTGGTGGGCCGGGAAATCGGGTAAAACTCGCTGGTAAGAGACTGATGTCTCGCCAGGTAAATCCTTGACAGCTGGGTAGCGTTAGGTTCCTATTTCTTTTATGGCCTCTCGTGGCATGGTTGGTTTCGACCTTGCCTTTCATTAGAAGGGGCCAGCGTTCGATCCCAAGTATGAGGTAGAAATTTATTTCTATTTGAACACGATGTTGTGTTGATATTTATCCATATTAACTCATTAGGGGTAATTTGAATGAATTACTACCAATTGTGCCACGTGGTGGGCCGGGAAATCGGGTAAAACTCGCTGGTAAGAGACTGATGTCTCACCAGGTATATCCTTGACAGCTGGGTAGCGTTAGGTTCCGATTTCTTTTATGGCCTCTCGTGGCATGGTTGGTTGTGACCTCGCCTTTCATTAGAAGGGGCCAGCATTCGATCCCAAGTATGAGGTAGAAATTTATATATATATACATATATATATATATATATATACATATATATATATATATATATATATATGTATATATATACACAGAAAAGTATTTAATCAGATGGTTCCCCCTGTATTAACTTATGCATCAGAAACTTGAAACCTTATTAAATCCTTAGAACATAAGCTAGTAATAGCTCAAAGAGCTATGCAAACAATAATGATGGAAATGCCATTAAGTGACAAAAAAAGACCAACATAGATACGAGAGCAAACTAAAGTAGATGATATTCTAACAACATGTAATGAGAATAACAAATAATCGATGAACATGAAGAATAACAGAATGGGTCCGTAGAGATTGGAAACGAGGCAAGGGAAGAATGAGAAGACGATGGATTAACGAGATAAGACAATTTACACATATAGGCTGGGATAGAAAGACCATAAACACACCTCTGAAAGGACATGGCTGAGGCCTCTGATCTGCATTGGACTAGCACATACACACGCATATACAGTTTATATATATATATATATATATATATATATATATATATATATACATATATACATACACACATACACACACACACACACATATATATATATATATATATATATATATACATACATACACACATATACATATATATATATATATATATATATATATATATATGTGTGTGTGTGTGTATTTATGTATGTATGTATATATATGCATATATATATATGTGTATGTATATATATATATATATATATATATATGTGTGTGTGTGTGTGTGTGTGTGTGAGTGTGTATATACTTACAAGATTATTTTGTAGAATGTAGCATGAAGAGGCCAAATCTGATAAATGGGAGTTAGGCGTACTGGTGAAAATGGCAAAAAAAAGGAGACCTGTCTGATTGCAATAATTACAGAGGCATAACACTTGTGTCAGTTGTTATGGAAATATATAGTATGCTCATTCAAAAGAGACTAGAAAGAAACATTGATGAAAAGCTGAGAGATGAACAAGCAGGATTTAGAAAAGGTAGAAATTGCACTGACCAAATTTTCATTTTGAGACATGTCGTACAGCAATGCATAGAATATAGAAATCAACCTTTGATGGGATTTGTGGACTATGAAAAAGCCTTTGATAGTGTGCACCAGCCAATTTTGTGGAGAGTCCTGCGTTATTATGGAATTCCTCTTAAATATGTAAATTTGATTATGCCTGTCCATGGGCATAGCAAGTGCAAAGTTAATGTTAGTGAAGTCTTATCAAATGAATTTCCAGTAAAAAGCGGAGTACTCCAAGGGAGTGTTGTCACCTTTATTGTTTATCCTCCACATGGAGTTTGTCATGCGTAGTACAGTCGGAGATGGTGGAGAGGGATTGGACTGGATTGGTGATAGGATTTTAGCAGACTTAGAGTAGGCTGATGATACTGTTCTTGTTAGCACAACACCAAAGGATTTGCAACGCCTGCTTACCAGAATGCAGGAAATATCACACGAGGTTGGGCTCAAGATAAATAGAGGAACGAAAGAAATGATGAGAACGGAGTATGCAAGGGAAGATGAAATATCATTAGAAGGAGAAAAGGTTAATGAGGTAGAATCATTCAAGTATTTAGGAACTATAAGCTCCAATACTGGGTCGTTAAAATTAGAGTTAAGTGAAAGATTGAAAAAATCAAACCAAACAATGGCTTGGTTAAGTAAAATTTGGAAATCAAATCGCCTGAAATAACATATAAAAAGGAGACTATATATCAGTTTAGTAAAATCGGCGTTACCCTATGACATGAGTCATGGTATGACAATGAAACAATCTCCAATAAATTTAGTACATTTGAGAACGGAGCCCACAGAAGGATATTGGGAGTTAAATGGCCTCACAGGATTAGAAATGAAACAATAAGAGAGATTACTTGAGTGCCATATGTGGACGAGATCATGATGAGGGGTAGATGGAGATGGTTTGGGCATGCTCTTTACATTCCCCAAGAGAGATTAGTTCACCAAACGTTCATCTGGGCTCCACAAAGTACTAAAAGAGTTAGAAGACACAGGCCTACATGGCTGAGGACTATGAAGCGCGAAGTAGATGATGAATGGAGAAGTATTGAATTAAAAGCTCAGGATAGAGACGACTGGTGAAATATAACCGAGGCCCTTTGCGTCACTAGGCGTACACGGAGATGATGATGATATATATATATATATATATATATATATATATATATATATATATGTGTGTGTGTGTGTGTGTGTGTGTGTGTGTGTGTGGACCTCATATAGAAATTGCAAATGCGTAACAAAAAAATTACAAAAGAAAATAATTATGCGAATGGAAGAATATTTTTCAAAGGATTTCTGCATAAACTTGCTATACTGCTAAGCACCTCAATTGTAATAACGAGTAAAAAAAAAAAACAATGAAAATTGTAAAGCAAAAAGTGGAAAAGGTTAACAGCTCCAAATGACCTGTGGGTCACGTCTCTGGTCTGACCAACTTGGAACACCAAAGATCATATTGGAGGTTTCCACCAAATTTGGATTTCCAGATACATGACTCACCCGGCTTGGCACTGCAATCCCAAAGGAGGGGGTCATTCAGAAGTGGAATTTTATGAAAGTAAATCTCTCTCTCTCTCTCTCTCTCTCTCTCTCTCTCTCTCTCTCTCTCTCTCATTCCAGATAAAATTTTCAGTAAATTAAAGAGAAACATATCTATGTTAAAAAGTTCTGCAAATTCACTTAACGAAGTAATACCTGTCAAATGTGTTCATTACTAAATTGTATAGTTTAGACAACGTCTCTATGCCAATAGTTTAATCAGTGCTGTATTCCCGTTATCATTTGTCCCCAAACTTTGACTTTGAGGAACTGACTGTACAACTTTTCTAAGATAGAACCTTCCAAGTGGTAACACTGTCCGGTCATGTCAGGGCATCGATAACACCAATAACGTTGCCAGCCTCACTAACCACTCTACCCCTTTAGAGATGATTAAATAAAATGCATACTATAGTTTATCAAAAACTACGAACAAGATTGCTTTGAAATAATTTTCAATACAATCTTAGTCGACTTCTAATTCATCTGGATCAAGAATATATCACCTTTATCATATGTAAATAATTATCAATGATTTTAATATGCAAAATGGCAAATTCATAAAGCATCCCATTCTGATGAAGTTTCCCTAAGACAGCATATCTAAATATAAGAATCTTTACAAACAGAGAGAGAGAGAGAGAGAGAGAGAGAGAGAGAGAGAGAGAGAGAGAGAGAGAGAGAGAGAGAGAGAATCTATACAAGAATGCAGCGATAAACGAATATAAAAAGGAAATAAGTTTTTCGAAAGATCGACTCAATTTTGTTAAGGAGTGAAAGTATAAGAGGAAACATTTGTGTGTAATATAAACACGAGTATCTCTAGATATAACGATATATGTTTTGCATATCCTTGGCATATCTGACCTTCGAGTGGCCTTACTAATCCCAACATGACTTTGGCCTTTCACCTGAAAAATGCAGTCTCGCTAAGGCGTCATTGAGCTGCAGTTATCTAATTCGATAATTAACACAGCAGCATGAGCAGGTAAACAAATAATCGACTTCTAACTAACTAAACTATCTATTAATGAATCTATTACTTTGTCCATGGTGGATTAAAGCAATCTGTCTTTACTGTCATATCCAATAGTCTGTTGACATCCACAGACTATTACCTCCCTTGTGTAGCAAGAACGTTAGATTCACAGACATAAGAAAGTGTCGCCAGTCTTTTGAAATTGACTATACATTATTGAAATAATTAGCCTTCAAAATTGTTTTAAGAATATATATAACTCACTTCCACGGAGAAGTAGATGTATCCTTGATGTCATACCTGAAAAATGAGACGTAGATCATTAATATCAGAGGATATGATCATGTTAAACACAACACTGAACTGTTTTCTACAAATGAGTAGGTTTATGCTTTATTATAATTTTCCTATTTCTTCCCTTCATGTAAAAGAAATCCCTCAAGTTATTTTGAAAATCAATTTATAGAATTATTCATTATATTCATTTTTTTTTCAAGCCAACCTTGAAAATTTAAGACTTTAACATCAAAATCAGTTGTAAAACGTAATGGTATATATATATATATATATATATATATATATATATATATATATATATATATATATATATATATATATATATATATATATACCGGCCTTTTAATGTAGGGATAACATATGTATATGAGTAAAAAAAACGAATCAAATATTGGATTTTAAGGTAAAATGGAGTATCTTATTATGTAAATTATATATACGCAAGCAAAAAAATCAAACCGAAGCCTTCGAAAAGGAGGTAAACGCAACTTAACTTCTTTCTAATCAATTCTACAATCAACTGCAAGTTTCTATTTTCTATTCCGTTCGAATTAAGAATTTTGTTTAGTAATCACATCATTAAACAGATTAAATCAATATTCGACAATGGTATTTCAGGAAAGAACAAGGCTTTCACAATTACTCAAACTTTCAACCTCTTGTATGGCAATTCCCTCATTAAATTGTCATTGTTTGTCTACAGTCGTTACGAACAACAATGCGTTCGGCTAAATAATTTTGCTTCTTAAAACGAAAACTATTTATGTTCAAATAAGGTTAGAGCAGTGTGGCTTTTAACATCCTGCCCCTTAAAACGAGAACTATATTTACTCAAGAGAAGTGTCGATAATTCTATACACTGTAAGCTCTCCCTCAGTGTGGCCAGAACAGAGTCTGTGACTATGAAGGAAAAGCAGAAGAAAGTGTACACGTTTAAAGAAAAAGAAGAAATCCTGCGAAAAGTAGAAGCACTAAGTCACATGAACCTTCGTCATATTTCTGAGATTCTCGACGTCTCTATATCAACGCTAAGTTTAATCATCAAAGAGAAAAATAACATTAAAAACGCTATGAAGAAGAAGTCCGTCACGAAGGACAAGGGAAGACCTCTGGACTGCAATGACGCTGCCGAGACTAAATCCGTGACTGCTCCTAAACCTCGCATTCAGAAGAAGCCTTTAACTGTTAAGAAAAAATCTGAAATATTGCAAGCCCTTGATGAGCAGAAAAATTATAACCTTCGTGAAGCGTCCAAGACTTTGAACGTTTCTATATCTTCGCTAAGTCGTATTATTAGCGAAAGGAAACACGTAAACAGGTTATCTATGGGAAGCAGACAGTCAAAGGCCAAATTACCAGAAGCTAAAAACCTTAACATTATCGCTAATGATTTAAACAGAACCTTCACAAAGGAAAATTATTCTAGGAAATCGTCAGCAAATTGTGTCGTACGTCGAAATTTGCAAACAAACTTTAAAGTTGGTGGTAGTGACCGTTTGAAAGAAGTGTGCAAAAGGAAGTCTCTAGCAAATACAGATGACTTCCAGAATAAAACTGATAAGTCGATGAGTGACAAGTCTGTGAAGGATAACATTAACATTACGGAAACCTTAAATAGCTTAGATCTGGCCGTCCATAAAGACAACCAAAAGCTTGAACCTTGCGCAAAAGATTCACCCACGAAGGAAATTTACCCCGTAATGCATGCAATCAGCACACCTAAAGGAAAAGAGAAGACGCTGTCAACAGATTTCAACAATGTTAACAGTTCCCCAAATAATAAATCTTCAAAAATAAACTCCTGTATAGAAAGATCAGTTCAGCTTTACCTCATGAAATCCAAATTTACCAGCAGTATTAAGAACTTCGACGATTATAAACACCCCTGTTCAATATATTCCCAAGACCACAGCAAATCTTCCAAATTCTGTCTGAAAAATGTCAAGGAAGATCAACAGAAATCAGGACTGATGGACGCTCTACTATTGCTACGTCAGGTAACCGATAAGGACCCAGAACCTCCTTTGTGGTACTCCTTCGCCGTTGACCGTCTCCTTGGCCAGGATGTCAAGATCAAATACAAGAAGAAAGAAAAGAGAGAGCCGCCGAGCAATATGGGTATATGCACGCGCCAGGAACTCATGGAAGCCCTTTGGACTTTACAAAGGGCACTCAGGAGCAAGGAAGGGCCGCCTCTGTGGTTATCTTACGCGCTTGCTAGCTTGTTTAAGGACTGGCAGCCTTGACTGAACATTTTCAGATAACTAACTGTTGGAAAAAAAATTATAGTTAAAAAATATATATATATATTTCAGATGACCAACTCTCGAAAAATAGTTGGATAAAGTAAAAGAAAAAAACTGAAAAATTCAAATAACTAACTATTGGAAAATTGTTATAAGTAATATTCGAATACTTGTAATATTCTACACTATTTTAAATTGGCGACTACAGCTTTAAATAAGATATTTTAATTTCATGGAAAATTTATCAGCGTTATTAACCTACTGTTTATATTTTTATACCATTTATGTATAATGTATTTTA
>NC_090729.1:70496242-70501242 GCF_036898095.1 Palaemon carinicauda | reverse complement strand
AAGTCATAGAGCAATAAAAACATAAGTAAAAAATTAAAACTTATCATGTCCATTAGAGCATTTCCAAAAATTAAGTAAAAGAAGTTATCCATAAAACCTCATAATAATAGACAAAGTACGCAATTTTACATATATCATTGAGTATGTGTAATTCACAAAAATACATAAAATGTCTTTAGCCTAAGTTATTAAAAAAAGAAGGAAGAATATCAATGCTGCTTTCAATAGATTATTCCAAAAGGAAACATGGTTCCCCAACTCTCTTAAAATCTTATCCTTTAATCACATTGAATAAAAAGTATAACACTTACGGGTCAAGCAATTTACAAGAACAATACATAGAATTGTCCTTATAAGGATCACAGTTTCAAAAGACAAAAGTTATTCAGAACACATGAACGTAATAAAGAATAACAGACTGAAAAATTTCTTCATAATCTCAGTAATCATAAAATATTCTGTAGACTATGGGTGGCTGTCGCTCACATATGTCATTAATATCTCAAATATTTTAATTGATTACTTGAAAAGATAGATGACAGTATAATATGCATAATTTTTCATCAAGAGAAACCTACAAATTCTATCCTAAAATGGAGAAATACAGGTATATAGGGTTTATATAAGAGATAGAAAAATTTTGCACTTCAAATTCTACAAAATCGAAACAGAATCGGAATGGCAGCTCCCATGCCAATAAGGATTGTGATAATGTAACTCTCATCATCTGCGTAGGGGTCAAAGTTCTCTGAATCACTGCTACTTGGCTGTTTTTTACCTTTAGTCTTTCCCTTCACGTCATTTGCAATTTCCTTTCTACTCTTCTGTTTGTTTGCTTTCCGTGAGCCTGCAAGAGCCCTATCCTTGCTATTTACAAACCCCATGTTCTTCATAATAGCCCTCAACTGTTCAAGGTCATTGACTTTGTGAAAAAGACTGACAAATTCGACAAGATCCACTTTGACAACGAATAGCGCATTAATTTTCGGATTATCCCTGGGCCCTTTCACAAACTCCACTCTTATGGTATCACCTTCGATAGAGCTCCGCCCGCCAGCAGCCAAAACCGAATCGCCCGAGATGGTGAAATGAATGTGTTCGTCAAGGGGGGCACCTCGCCCAACCCGGCGAAATATGTCCAAATCTCTTATCACTTTGAGTTCCCTGTTCAGGACCACGTCGAAAACTTTCTTTCTAGGAG
Organism: Palaemon carinicauda; assembly: GCF_036898095.1. Classification (NCBI taxonomy): domain Eukaryota; kingdom Metazoa; phylum Arthropoda; class Malacostraca; order Decapoda; family Palaemonidae; genus Palaemon; species Palaemon carinicauda. The sequence goes on along the minus strand of NC_090729.1, from coordinate 70,500,041 downwards.
CGTCGAAGTAGACCTCGCTGAATTTTAAAACGATCATGTATTCCCCATCTCCCATTAGGGGAATGTCGTAGCCGAAAGTGGAATGATGGTAACGTTCAGTTTGATAAAGCACCTGATCGCAAAGGGGAACGTCTCGTATCAGATAGTGTTTGCCGAAATCTGAAGACGTGCCAATTTTGCCCTCGAGCGGATCTCCGTCGTATTCTATTCCAAGGATATCAACGTGGGCATTCCCGCCGGCATTGACAGCAAAGATCACTTCGCTGGTACCTGTTGTTTTAGACAGGATAATAAGGAGGAGGAGAAGGACCGCCGACATGATATTCCAAACGCACAGAGCCATGGACGTATTTCTACTCTCTGCTGCTACGTGCCCCCAACTCTTCGGTACCTTTAATGGAAGTGAATTTCGAGTTAAAGGACTGTTAAGTCACTTTTCAAGAATGAACACCATTTCATGTAAATGGCTATAGAGAAAAAAAAAGAATTCATGGTTCATTGTTATATAAACAATCTAACAACTTATTACAAAAGAAACCTTGTTTGTGGAAACTAAGTCAGACGGATAGGGTAATTTCTTGTTTTAAACAACCCAATAATGAGCGCAAAACAGAGTGGGGAGATTACTGCTTACAGCGTGCCTTTTGTGGCACGGCGTAGAGACTTAGACAGTAGTAAAGGTTTCATCTAGCATCAATTCATTCCAGGGTGAACAACAACAACAACAACAACAACAACAACAACAACAACAACAACAACAACAACAACAACAACAACAATAATAATAATAATAATAATAATAATAATAATAATAATAATAATAATAATGTGTTCCCAATTTTTATTATGGGAAAGTTGCTCAGCAAAGAATGGTAATGGAAATTCAAAGTAAAACTTTATTTTCATATCACCATCTCTATCCTTCCCATTTGCCCTACTCATATTTACAAATCCCTTTACAATGGTATTTATAACTTGGGAATAAATACCAGTTATTTGAAAGATTATACATGGTAAATAGCCATTATACTTAAACACACACACACACACACACACACACACGCATTCCGTGCAATCCTTAAAACTATAGAGAAAGAAAAATAAAATGTCTCGATGAAGTGGGGATCGGGTTTACATTAATGCAGTTTACCATGTAACGCTGGTTTCTTAGCAATTGCAATAATAGAAAACGGATAAGCTGACAATTGAAAGTTTTAGGGTAACTACTATAAACTTGGTGAAGTTGAACCAATTCAAGTCTCGGTTGCATCAGAATAATATTTTATTTCTATTCAGATCTCTATGACTAGTAAAAAATACAACCTGCAAATACAGAATCTTCTTGTATTTAGCGGTTTATTGTTAGTTCGTCACGATCATGAGAAATTACTATTTTTTGTTAAATCTTGGTAATAAATCTTTTCAACAAAATAAACATATTACGCAAATATCTATAGTCCAGAACTAGGAGCCTAAAGCATGCACAGGTAGGCATTCACATAAAACAAGAGACTGGATATTTTCTAAGATAAACATTAGGTTACCTGCTACTTGTTTGATGAGCTATTGGAAATGTCAGTGTGGTATTCTTTTGGACAGTTCTAGAGCGGCTCAAAATCAATAGTTTCTAGTAGTGTCAGGAATTTCACCAACATTATGAGTTAAAAATTGGGGGTTTGCGGTAGTGTATAGGTCTACCTGCTGAGTTAACAGCAGTCACTGCCTGGTCCTACCTGGTCCTAGCATGATGGAGAGGGGGCTTATGTAATACTTTGAGACAGGCTTGGCTTAGGCGCTGATCATGTGTACATATGGTCAGTCTATAGGACTTCGTCCATTCCCTTGGCTCTACCATTCATGAGTAACCTTTAAACCTAAGATTTTCGTAGAGACTGTCAAATAATTTGATTTACCATAGTTATGAAAAAAAAAAAAAAAAATTCTTCCAAATTATTGTGGTCTTGAGATAAATATTTCAATTGGGATTAAACACCTCAGACTACTTAACGTTGATAATACGGAAAACTTAAATAAAGAAAAATAATATCTTAATACTAAATGCTAGGCGCACAGAAAAGGTCCTCGTCAGTAACTAGAATTATTTGAATGTATGATACAAAATAACAACAGGAATAAAAAATAATCAAGAAGAGCGATAAAGATTCGAAATGAAATAATTTGTCCATTTTTTCTAAAAGATAGATAACTTGATCTTGATTCAATTTCATTACAGATTTTATTGGAAGCTTAATCAAGAATAATACTTAATTTCCATATGGAAAACTAGTTCTTACCATAAAGATTAAAATCGAAATGAAATATCTGACACCAGAATGGAAACACTTTGCATTATCTTAAGTTCTTGAACACACAACTAATAAATCAAAAAATATCTTCTGATGTTATGATATTTAGCTCATAAATTATCTAAATGGGATTCAAGGGAATTAAGAAAAAAATTGGCCATTTAAGTTTATATTAACTTAAAACAAAGAAAAATTGAATTATAGGCGACGTATGAATTATGTAGGTTATCATTAGTTCTATTCTTTCTCACTTCATCGAAATTCGAAATAATATAAAAATACTGACTATACTGAAATTAATAAATACAGCTAAGAACATCATGAGTGACGTCATCAACAAATAATGTACGTAAAAACGTGATTTCAATCTGTGTGATAATAAACACGCTGATTACACCTGAAGGAGTTCACTTCATAGAAAATTTACTAGATTCAATATAAAAAGGAAGTATGTTTCAATCTAACACATTCAAATAAGTAAAAATGGAAAAACATAATCAGATATATCGTATTTCAAGTCCCTTAAAGACGGATCCGGTCAGGATTCCAAGAAGATATACTGGAAAATGAGAGAGAGAGAGAGAGAGAGAGAGAGAGAGAGAGAGAGAGAGAGAGAGAGAGAGAGAGAGAGAGAGAGAGAGAGAGAGAGAGAAAATTTAAATTCAGAACATATTTTGCCACAACGCTAAATAAAGTAGAATAATACAAATACCCATCTATATCTGTGGCAATACCAAAGGCAGCGGTACCCACCTGTTCTCACTAATACTCCAGAGAACCTGACAGCTGAAACCGAACTTGTATACTAACGTTCTTCCATTCAGGAACTCCACACTCGACAACGTTATTGCTGACAAAACTATCTGCTGATTTCATGATCAAGATGACGAGCTTGCATGATTGACTGATTTAAAAATTTTCTGGTGTCGTGATACAAAATTTTAGCCTTATCAGAATTGAGAACATTATTATTATTATTATTATTATTATTATTATTATTATTATTATTATTATTGTTGTTGTTGTTGTTGTTGTTGTTGTTGTTGTTGTTGTTGTTGTGGTGGTGGTGGTTGTTGCTGTTGCAGTTGCTGTTGCTGTTGTTGTTGTTATTGTCAATAATAATAATAATAATAATAATAATAATAATAATAATAATAACATGTATGTAACCCTTTCTTCAAGGGAATCATTTACTAGTAACAATCTACTATTCACAGCTCTCCACTCGGTTAATGCCTTTTCTGTTCTTGGTGTCATCATCATTCCTACCCCTTCTCTTCCAACTCCATGTGATCTTCCTGAGTATATATATATATATATATATATATATATATATATATATATATATATATATATATATATATATATGTATATATATATACATACATATATATATAACTTAATATATATATATATATATATATATATACATATATATATATATACATATATATTATATATAATATATATACATATATATATATATATATATA
>NC_090729.1:70478742-70486242 GCF_036898095.1 Palaemon carinicauda | reverse complement strand
GGCTCTAAAATATAACTTCCCTCGTCATTGTCATCACTTCCATTGGCATCGTCACTTTCATTGGCATCGTCACTTTCATTGGCATCGTCACTATCATCTTCGTTATCATCACTTTCCCCCAGATACTCTTCTTCGTATACGTTCTCTTGTGTCTCATCAGGGACACCTGTCACCTCCTCTACTTCATCTTTAATTTGAGATTTTTGGGGCTTTATCGGTTCGTTTAAATTATCACTGCTTTCACTCGCTTCCTGGTGGACTTGCGCTTCGATTTCCACCGTGCTTGCTGAAGGCAAGGCTTCTTTGGATACCTGCAGGTCATTTTTATCTCCCCCTGACTGAGAATCTTTATCTTCTAATACCTCATCTTTTCCACAAATTTCGACCTCCGACGTCGGCACCAGCTCGACATAGTCATTTTCCTTTTCTTTCACGACAGCTGCAACTTCCTTTGCATCATCTGTACTTTCGTCTCCTGAATCCGAACTATCTTCTTTTGATACGTCCGATCTCTTTACCTCTTTTATATCCTCTTCAATGTCGGCATAAAAACCTTTAGACGGAAACTCGGAGGCTACTTCATCTCCAACAGGCGAATTTAATATCATCAAGTATTCTGGTGATAATTTAGGTTCATTGGTAACCTTGACCGCTTCCTTACCCAGACTGCTGGTAGCTCCCACAATCTTTTTACGCGAACCTAAGTTGAGAGGAGTGGTGATGCCTTGCTTTGCAGCCTCAGCAACCATATCAATGTAATCGTCAGAGTCATCGTGAACTAACTGGCTCTCGACTCCACTCATATTCGAAGTGACAGTAACCACGGTGTTTGCTTGCGATGTTGACAGTTCGATGGATCGAGGGGGAGGGGGCGGTGCCGGACGTTTACTGTGCCTCTTAATGGAGAGGAAATTCTCGGCTCGCCCGACGGTTCTACTTGGCGCCCTTTCGTGCGTCTTGCCCTGTTGCCAAGAGAATGGGCGTCCCTTCAGACTGAAGGAGAAGTTCTTGATGGATGGTCGCATTTTCATTTTTCCCGTGCTTGCTTTCCTGATGCTGGTGGAAGTCGATGTTTCTGTTTCTGTGTCAGGTGCTTCTGCAGAAGGAGGCTTCGTCGTGCGGTCAATGGGAGGGGCCACAGAGGCATCATCTCTTGGTGCCGTGTGTGGCGTCAGCGACAGCGGCACGTCAGTCATGTTATCGGTTTCTAACTCTTTTTCCAGTTGCTCAAAGGGACTCAGAGCACGAGCGAGATCGAATCTTGAAGTGTCTGCCGTTGCGTTGAAAGAAGAGTTCCTCGACACAGTCGTTGAAGACGACAGAGACAAACGGTCGACAACTGTCGACACGGAACTGTTCGTCTCGTCGCTTTCACTCTCGCAAGGCCCCATGGCATCTTCCTCCCCGACCAAGTCATGGTAAAACGCCGGTATCGGGGGAAGGTCTCCGTCCATCGAGTCTTCCATTCTTCTAGTGATCCATGACACTGGATGATGAAATTCCAGATCTTCTATCAGTTCTTGCAAGTCTCCAGGTCGATTGCGACGGGCAAAAACCATTTCCCTCCACCTCTGAAGGGAATACGCCCTGTCGTCACCGTCGTCTAGTGAAGCAGACCTCTGATGAGGGTATCTCAAGACAGAAGTTTCTTCATCCATATCCTGGAAGGCACTAGGGGGAGGAGGGACAGGTAAAGCGTCCTTTGGAGGACGCGCCGGGGACTTCCTAGATCTAGATCTCGGAGGCAAAGGTGGAGGGGGAACTCTTTTCCTCATCTCCCCTACAATCAGTGGCGGGGGCCTAGAGGAATCACATTCCTCTTCTGCTTCTTGACTGCAACGATAATAGTCTTGATTTTCAAAGGTATTGTTCTCGAATTCAGGAAGAATACCGTTACCCTTAAGCACTCCAATGGTTATCTTCATGGCAGCATCCTTCAAGAAGGACACGCACTGCACGCGGGTCATAGATGAAACGGCACATCCTTCAATGTTGAGGATTTGGTCCCCCGGATGCAGTTCCCCCCAAGGCACAGCAGCACGAGCTGCAGGTGAGTCAGGTGCCACACTCTGTATGAAAAGCCTCTTGACACACTCTCTCGATCCCATACCACCGTCGAATTTAAGCCCCAGGCCCAGTCTCTCCCCCGGCAGCCGGTAGACCACCACCTGGTCAGGCACGCTTGACGGGGTGGCGTCGTCCGCCGCCAAATCGACCCCTCCGGAGGACGACACCGATCTCCTCTCCTTGTCAATCATCTCTTGGTTGACATAATCGGATTCGACCTTATTAACTTCGCCATCATTCTCTTGGTCACTCGGTCCTAAACGCAACTTCAGGTTGGCAGTGACGGTGCCAACGGTGTGGTTCAGGTGAAGGGTGCTGTCGGCACCCACGGCCACCACCGTGACGAAGCCCCGCGGGGCCGCTTTGGGAACCGGCTGCGTCTCGGCTGGCCGCGTCCGGCAGGTTAGGGTGGACGACTCCATGACGCTACAAGTTCCCCTGACATCATCATCATCATCATCATCATCTTCTTCTTCTTCTTCATTTTCGTCATCTTTCTCCACAGCTACAACGGTAACGAACTGGCCATGGCTACGTATCTGATTCCTAAACACATGGTTATCATAAGGGGCGTCCACGTTACGGACCCCTAAGGGAGGCACTTCCATCCACGTCCCCGAATCATGACTGAGATCATGAGTGTCCTCTACCGTGGAGAAGGTCCTCATGTGCCCCTGGTGGCATGGTGCCGAGCCCCCGCTGTCGGGCATCTTTCACGGGTGTCACTGCGAGAGAGATCTCTTCATAGTGTTCCTGGCACTCACTAAATATCATCTGTTATGACCAATCATTCGTTTGTGAAGAGAAAATACGAAGAAAGGGACAAATTGATATTGATTAACATCAAGCCAGGCATCACACTAGTTCAGAAAGGTCATCCTGAAGGCGACATGATAATAAAGAAGCAGCAATTCACTTTGTCACGAAATGCGCCACTCGGGATCAGCTGAGTGCCTCGTCACGTAGAAACAGAATGTCTCTCACACAAACACCTGTAAAGGAGAAACGAGAATTAGATCATCGCCATGTTTATCTAAAGCCGGAACTCTCCAGAAATTTAGAAAGGTAACATGAGACAGACAGACAGAGAAAGAGGATAAAGAGTTAACAAAGCACATTAATGAGATTATTTCAAATTATAAAAGTTTTCTCGCCGGAATCATGTAACCATCCCTGTTCTGGTAACAAGAATCGCCACAAATGTGTAACATGGTCAGTTAACACTACAGAAGAATAATTAAAGGAAAATAAACCATTTCATACAATTAAATTGGAAAAAATCTTTAAATGAAACATGAACAAACGCGGAAATATATAATCATTGACTGTGTATGTATAAATATATATATATATATATATATATATATTTATATATATGTATATATACATATATATATATATATATATATATAAATATATATATACATATATATATATATATAGAATATATATATATATATATATATATATATATATATATATATATCCTATATAGGTATACATTTACAGAGTGTATATATATGCCTATATATAACACACACGCATATATATATATATATATATATATATATATATATATGTGTGTGTGTGTGTACATAAACATGCATGTATATAAATGTGTGTCTGCTTACATATATAAAATACAAAAAAATCAGCATATATGTGTGTGTCCGTGGTGAAACTCCAGACAGTTGATACGTGAAAAGCTTAAAATATGTATCAGGCCCAAAAAGGAAAAGCTGAAAAATTGATTGGAATTATTAGTTTCGTCTTATCACACTCATATTGTGAATATGACGATGATTACATATATATGCATATAAATAGGCTTGAGAGAGAGAGAGAGAGAGAGAGAGAGAGAGAGAGAGAGAGAGAGAGAGAGAGAGAGAGAGAGAGAGAGAGGTCAAGTTTTAGAACAATTTATCACTAATTTCTTAGACATTACACAATATCTGAGTGAATAACCATTTTATGTATATTTTCTACAATAATTAAAAACTATACACCCGTAACATGTAATACAGAAAAATCTAAATTAGAAAAAAAAATCTGCCAATAATTTACATAGATTTTATAGTGAACCACTGCCCTTTTCGTTGACATGAACAATCTCCTTAGATTTACCACAAACACCATCTTCCCCAAAAGAGTACACACAATAACTGAACCGCTTCCTGTTTAAAAGAATCTATTTATAGACAAATGAAATGGAATTTCCTCACTAACCTAAATGCACAGCTGTAAACTTCGCTGACGCTCATCGTATAACTGTAAATTTTGATAAAGATGATTGTACAGCTGTAAAATTCGCTATAACTAATTGTACAGCTGTAAACTTCTCTGAAGCTAATTGTACAGCTATAAATTTCGCGGATTCAAAGCATGATCTAGAGCAGAGCTCTACAAGACTTCTTGATCCCCAAGGAAAAGCTTCATCCCTTTACGCTTAGCATTATCACAATGGGTCAACATAGAACATTACACACAGCTTCGCCTGGTGGTTTTTAAAAACCTAAATCATTAAATTTCTCGTTATAAGAGGCTTTTTTGAGTGGTGTGTATATAATATATACACACACACACACACACACATATATATATATATATATATATATACATATATACACACTTATATGTATATATATATATATTATATATGTATATATATTTATGTATGCATATATATATATATATACATATATATATATATATATATATATATATATATATATATATATGTATGTATATATACATATATATTTATAAGTATTGAAAATTTTCTATATCTATACAAATATTATGTTTGTATATATATATATATATATATATATATACATATATATATGTATATATATGGGTGTGTGTATACACACGAGAGAGAGAGAGAGAGAGAGAGAGAGAGAGAGAGAGAGAGAGAGAGAGAGAGAGAGAGAGAGAGAGAGAACACATCTTAGTTTTAGCGGTATATTATTTCCCCTTCAATTTGATGATGTTCTCGATGTGAATTTATATCATGATTGCAAAGGGATTCACAGATCAAACGTATCATAGACTTTAATTTACAATAATAATCTGAAAGTGTTTGCCTGTTTTTTTTTATATTAAAAAATATTAACAAGCATATTTTTCTAAAAAAAATCTACGAGTGAAATAAATTACCTGCTTGACTATGCTACAACATTGATATATAGAAATATTATATAAAACTAAACCAAGACTCGCTTTCTGATTTAAAACGCTGTGAAAATATATCACTTAAGAGTAAAAAAGCTTATGGATCTGGTGTGAGATTTAATCTACGGATATTTCACTTCAGATTACAATAGTCCATTTTATAATTCTGCCTCTATATTCGATACCTAAAGAATCAAAGGCTCAACATAATACAGAGATTTAATTTAATCACTATCTAAAACTATAAAAACTATTTTTAACACCATCAAGTCATAGTTATTATTCATCTATCTCATTACATACTCCTCCGAAAGTTATCACCTCTTACAGTGTGACTCGTGCAACACACTTTAGACACTATCAAGTGCTCTTTGAAGTAGTGCTTCGATCTCCAGATATAATTTTTTTTCTGCCTTTTACTTTTTATTCGTTCAGTTTAGACTCTCTAAAAGAGGGTCCAGTTCCAAAACAACACCAAAAATAATAATAATAATAATAATAATAATAATAATAATAATAATAATAATAATAAAAATAATAATAATAATAATAATAATAATAATAATAACTATCAAAGAAACTGAATCTTATAATGATTATACTAACAATAACAATAACAATGTAATTATCCACAAAACTGAGAAGTTGCAATATAATTGCAATTGATGCTAATAAGTGAAGTAACAGATATAATCTCGCTTCCTTTCAGCTATTCAAATAAAAATACCAGTCAATTATGACCTATAAACTTTGAATGACTCTCTCTCTCTCTCTCTCTCTCTCTCTCTCTCTCTCTCTCTCTCTCTCTCTCTCTCTCTCTCTCTCTCTCTCTCTAGCAAATAAGTAATGAAATATCTGATTGCTGTAAAGAAATAAGCAACAATCATTTCCACAAGAAGCCCAAGTTCAAAAGAAAAGATAAGTTATTCTCAGAAGTTGTCAATTTCAAGCTTTCTTTAACACGAGAAGGATATCTTTGCGTTTCCTTCCACAAATTCCAGAGAAATAGAAAAGATACCTTTCATTCTTAATAATCTTCCGAGAACCTTGTATGAGGGGGGAGGAAACATTACTATATCTTTCTTCCTACGACCAAAAATGTTTCAACAAATTGGCCCTTATTTGTATGAAAAAAAAAAAATAGGTAATAAGTGATTGCTATCAATAGTTAATTATTAGATGGTTTTGCAATGATGAATGAATACTTAATATCAAGGAGATTTTGTGGATTTGTGCTATTTCGTCTTGATCTAAAAAATGTCAGAATAGCATTACAAACATTCTTGTCTATTTGATGAAAACACCTTCTAAAGACAGTTGTAAATTCCGTTCAAATGTGTCATATCTTCTAAAACCAAAAAGGCAAAGACTACTTAAAAAGAAGCAGAACTGACCATCAGTTTCTTTCCGACTACTATAAATAATGACAAACTTCCTCCAAGAAATCTGGATACATAATCCAAAACGACGCCACAATAAAAACTGTTTATTTACACACGATATTTTTTTTGAATTGGCGAATCATAGTTACAGTAATCAATTATACTAAATACAGTGAAATACTTCGCATTACGAAAACAAATAATGTTACTCACTATTTCTATTAAGCAATACATTATAGTCGTACAACTGAATGACATACGATGACGTATAGACTACCGGTAAACGGGAAAATTTACATGATAGTATATATGCAATGTCTGATGTAAAAACCAAAAGGCATGAAAAAAAAAACTAGATATTTATTTACTATAGCAGGCAAAAACTACTAAAAACGTTTGATACAAACAAACGTATACCCTAATACATCTCTTTATCCCTCTCTTGGTCTATCTGTCTATCCATTATTTATCAATAATATAGCTTAGATACCACGACAAATCTCTTTGTCTTTCTCTTAGTCTGTCTATCAATTGCATGGCTTAGTTGCATGGTAGGATATGGCATGATCAAAACCATAATGAAATTACCTTGTGTTATATAAGGAACAATCAAACACCCTGTTTTTAACCAAACAACTAAATGAAGAAGACATTACATTGTGGGCATAAAGTGATACAGCAACCTGATCTCCATCGTAATGAGTACAGTTTGCCCAAGGCTTGTAAGATGTTAGCGTTTGATTGTTTTTGCTATTCATTGCACTCTTTTTTTGCAAAAAAAATCTTAATGGTATATTTTCTATGCTTACAGAGTTAAATGTCAGTTTCAGTTGTTTTGGTTACTGGGGTTATGGTACTTGATCCCACTTGTGTTACT
>NC_090729.1:70446242-70468742 GCF_036898095.1 Palaemon carinicauda | reverse complement strand
CAATCCAGCCTGGTATGGGTGGCCCTAACTAGTGCAGCTTTGCTGGTCAAGGCAATATACAATCCCTCTCACCACGGTAAGGTATCCCCACTCACAAAGTCATATATATATATATATATATATATATATATATATATATATATATAAATGTATATATATATATATATATAAATATATGGGTGTGTATTTGTTTGTATGTGTACACGCGTGCACAACTAGTATTAGTGTGCATATGTTTCAACGCGGTACCATCCTATTCCATACCTTCCAGCCAATTACATCTGCTGCACCCACGTTGACTAATGAGCCCCACGCCCTTTCCCTTCCTCCTAATGGACGGGTCTCGGAAGAGCCAATGAGATACAGTTGTAGGTTCTACCTTCAATAATGGAGAGGCAGAAAATATCCTTGGTTTTTGTAATTGTTGTTAGTTAATTAAAAAGATTACAAAAGATCGCGAATCGTTCACCATGTATTTGTTTTTACGATGCAAGGCATAATTTTCATTCCTAAATGTTTAATATGCATAGAAAACAATATTTTTCACATAAGCTATTATCACACGAGTTTATTTCGTATGATTGATGACACCAATAGCCAAAATATACAATCGAAAATTATTTTCTACTAATATGGTTCAACAAATTTATCAAATAAAATTTCAAGTTAAGACACAGAACATTTATTCGGCTTTCGTCGAATTCAAACTAGTTTATGATTCTAAGAAAACAATATGGAATACTAATACAACATAAATGAATCCATTTCTACACAAATTACTCATCGAAAATATCTATAATAACTAACAAAAGGAGTCCAAAGAGATGAGATAACTATCGCATTTCATCATTACGTTTTAATATTCAGTTATACGACAAAGTCAAGAGTTGACTATAACCTGTGTAGTGATCACTTCTCTTGATATTGGCGTGTTTCTCCATAAACTAACATTTGTATGCACATCAAAATGTAAATATACAAACGTTTATAGACATAAGAAAACAAATATGAGTTTTCACATATACAAACATGTTTACGAAAACCTCAGCATAGAAAATACGTCTAAGCATTAATGACTAACGATGTAATCATCTTTCCCAGTTTCCTTCCAACATTTAATTGAAGTCCATCACTCCAAACAGTGGAAACACTTTCCTCTACAAGCACCCAACAGAGCGTCAATTATATCACAAGAATAAACAAACAGTACAAGATCCGTCTTTTCCTCTTACGGCATTCCAAAAGCGCTCACCTTCTCCCTTCAAAGAAAACAAACAATATATGCTATTCATACGCAGCCAAAAGATACGCATTAATGAGCAGCAAAAGCCTTCGACCATGATGGGTCTCTGCCGAGTTTGTCTACAACGGAAGCTACGTTGGATTAGAGTCAATATTGATATTGAAAGGTCAATGACCTTAGAGTAAACATATCTTCAGAGAAGGGATCGAAATAAAATTCAAAACTGTAAACATATTGCAAACCTCTGACTGAAATTGACTTTAGTGCTATTTAGTAAATAAAACAAGTTGGAAATTACACAGCCTATTCGGTCGGTTCATGTTTGCTTAATATTTACAATAGGCTATCATAAAATTTCATTTATAATTATGAAGTATTATTATAAATATTACGGTGAATTGTTCAGGAATACTACTCAGCTGTATAAAAAATCATACAAGGGAAAAATTCGGAAATTCAACATGATGAAAAAATCAAAAAAATCATTCCAAGTACCAATAATCAAAAATAAGATAAGAACAAGGGAGAGGAAAGAAAAAATATGAGCTTCACAATGGCGTAGTTGAAAAAAAGACAAAATCCGCTGAATATTTAAGGATCTATCGTAGTCATTATAAATGTCATTAACACGTGTCAATTATCTTAGTAAGACTTGAAAATATAGTATCTGAATATTTTTTGGCGTTGTACAACTGAAAAGACGTGGAATGATCAAAGGTACTTTTCCAAGAAGTACAGTATATATGAGATACAACTATACACTTCTTAAGTAAATACTCAACCCCACAACAATAAACCCCGAATTAAAATTACTCCCGTTGTATGAACTAAAAATATAGCAGCGAATCTATCTTTTTTCATGTTCAAAATACTTTGATTTATTCCCTGATTCATAATTTCTCCCTATTTCAATTCTTCCAATTTCTATTACGAATTTCTTGACTTTTAGGTAATATTGGTCTCAATTTTATTGTTCTTGCTTCGATTTTTTTTTTCTCTAGTTTACATCAAATATAATTCTTCAGATTATACGGACGAATATTCATGAAGTGATACAAAATCCAGCCAAGTTCAAAAGTCATTTCAGTTTGATTCTGTCGCTATTGCCCAATCTTTCAAAAATCTCTGGTTATAACCTGTCAGAAAAGCATTTTAGGGTACTCTGGAGCATTTCTGAGTATTTTATGGTATTAGACATTAAATACCATGGGGGTTTATAAACGTTTAGAACTTTTATGACTATTTTACGGTATTAGATGTAGGCAGTAGGTTGGCCAGGGCACCAGCCACCCATTGAAATACTACTGTTAGAGTGTTATGGGGTCCTTTGACTAGCCAGACATACTACATTGGATCCTTCTCTCTGGTTACGGTTCATTTTCCATTTGCCTACACACACCGAATAGTCTGTCCTATTCTTTACATATTCTCCTCTGTCCTCATACACCTGACAGTACCGAGATTTCCAAACAATTCTTCTTCACCCTAGTGTTTAATTACTGTACTCTAAAGAGACTATTTAGCTATGGTAAGCAGCTCTTCTAGGAGAAGGACACTCCAAAATCAAACCATTGTTCTCTAGTCTTGGGTAGTGCCATAGCACCTGTACCATGGTCTTCCACTGTCTTGGGGTAGAGTTCTCTTATTGAGAGTACACTTGGGCACACTATTCTATCTTATTTCTCTTCCTCTTGTTTTGTTAAAGATTTTATAGCTTATAAAAGGGATATAGATTTTAATGTTACTGTTCTTAAAATATTTTATTCTTGCTTGTTTCCTTTCCTCTCTAGGCTATTTTCCCTGTTGGAGCCCCTGGGCTTATAGCATTCTGCTTTTCTAACTAGGGTTATAGCATAATAATAATAATAATAATAATAATAATAATAATAATAATAATAATAATAATAATAATAATAATAATAATAATCAGAATTTAAATATCACAGGGTTTTATGAAATTCTAGACCATTTCTGAGTACCTTAAGGTATTATACATCAAAGAGTATGAAGTATTTAGGAAAGGCTTCATGCTATAGAAATGTAAAATTGAATTGTGACTAGAAACCCGATCTTATAGTTGACTTCAATGGTAAAAAAAAAAAAAAAATACGTTTGATACTTAATTATTATCAAAATTTATATCAAATACATAAGATGTTTGGATAAAAACTTTCTATACCTAAAATTTAACGGCAAATAATCAACATTATAAAGCCAAAAATAATAAAAAAAAAATACGAAAGACTTCCACTTCTTCATATTTATAGATCTATCATTCTCGAGGACACCGCAGTATGTAGTTTGAAATCCTTCCCACGTAACGTAAATCAAATGACGATCACGAAATGCATGCTGGCTCTATAAATAAAACCTAATTCCACTGTTTTCATGAATAAAGTGATGGCTCCTTTACCCGTATGACAACGTGGTCCTTCTTGAAGATGGAATAAATACGTTATAGCCACGCTCGTGCGGGATGAGAGATAACAAAATGGAACTGGTATCCTGTTGCCGCACAATAAAACCCCACTGCGAAAACACTCCGCATATCTTCAGATGAATTACAACAAGTGGGGGCAATGAATTTGTCCTCTCTCTCTCTCTCTCTCTCTCTCTCTCTCTCTCTCTCTCTCTCTCTCTCTCTCTCTCTCTTCGAGCGTGCATACACACACATACACACACACACATATATATATATATATATATATATATATATATATATATATATATATATATATATATATATATATACATATATATATATACTGTATATATATATACATATATATATACATATATATACATATATGCATATATATATAAATTATATATATATATATATATATATATATATATATATATATATATATATATATATATATATATATATATAAAAGTAAACCTTCCCAGTTTTTCTGTAAATCGTAACGGTGAGGTTGCTGCAATCCATCACTTTTCTGGACCCCATCAGAGGCTGATACATATTTACTATGAGGTGAATTAAGAGGCAATAGTGTGTGTGTGTGTGTGTGTGTGTGTGTGTAAATAATGTTATTTCATATCGGAAGGCATATCCTTAAAGCTCATAGAAACCAGATACCTACTGAATATTAGTATTACAAATAACGTAGCAATAATTTCATAATAAACAAAGCATGATCCCAGTTAAGATTATAATTCTAATAGATACTTAGTAATAATACACTGTTCAGAGACTTCCGGTTATAAGCAACGTTTCCCCTTCTATTCATCAGTTGCTTTTCTCTCCAGCTCCCAAAATAACGCACCGATACTCACGTTCTATTTTTAAAATATAACACGAAGTTTGCAGTGAATAAAATATTGCGCTATAAAAGACCTTCACAAAAAGCAAAGAAGATACAGATACAGGCGGAAGATCTTCTTCAGCTTCAAAAGTGCGATGGTGGAAACTATTGTCTCACCATCGTGGTAGATCAAGCGAGATAATTAAGGAAATACGCTCTCTCTCTCTCTCTCTCTCTCTCTCTCTCTCTCTCTCTCTCTCTCTCTCTCTCTCTCTCTCTCT
The DNA here is from genome assembly GCF_036898095.1 of Palaemon carinicauda. NCBI lineage: Eukaryota > Metazoa > Arthropoda > Malacostraca > Decapoda > Palaemonidae > Palaemon > Palaemon carinicauda. The sequence continues at coordinate 70,463,952 of NC_090729.1, read as the reverse complement.
CTCTCTCTCTCTCTCTCTTTGTCCAATTAAGAACTCTACTGATATGGACGTTTCCCGTGCATCAAATGGTAAAAATTTAATTAAACAGTTCTCCACTTTTTTTTAATTCATTTCCATTCAGTTCAACTTCCTCTTCTTATTAAGTGATAATGACAACTGACCTACTGTACGTTACCGCACGGTTAATAAAGATCTATTTTAATGAAATATAATTAGTCTACGTTATTAACGATTTGTTTGTACAAAACATCTTCTATACAAAGCAATAGTATTATGCATAGTTATTAAATAGGAAAGTGTATGTTAGTTTAGGTTAATAGAAAAACAAATTACTTACTACTAAAATATACTAACATAAAAAGCGAAGACTATTAATTTACCCTTTTAAAATCATTTGCATCTTGATACGTATTAAAGCATGTGCTGAGTTTGTGTGAGAGAGAGAGAGAGAGAGAGAGAGAGAGAGAGAGAGAGAGAGAGAGAGAGAGAGAGAGAGAGAGAGAGAGATAAGTATTCAAGAAAGAAATGCCTACTTTAAATTCTTTGTACATTTTCTTGCTCAGAATAGGAAAGAAATAAGATTTATTTTAACATAATTTCCACTTTAATGTACATAAAATACTAATTTTACAAAGTAAAAACTTTCGAAGTACAGTTGATTATTATTATTATTATTATTATTATTATTATTATTATTATTATTATTAGCTAAGTTATAGCCCTAGTTGAAGACATTAAGGCTTTCAAGAGGAAACTGAAGACTTTCTTATTCCATGAGTCGTATCACATTGACGATTCAACAGTAAATGAGCGATACGTGATATGAACGTTGAATACTCTGAACGAACAAGATATAACGACAGTGGAGGTCTTGTAGAGAGTGGGGTTCCCCTGCTGTATGGGACCGGAAAAGCAGCCGTCAAAGTAAAGTAAAGTAGTTGGAAAAGCAGTATGCTATGAGCCCAAGATCTCCAACAAGGAAAATAGCCCAGTGAGAAAGTAAAAAAGATAACAGATAGAATAGTGTGTCTGAGTGTATCCTCAGGCAAGAGACCTCTAACCTAAAAGACTGGAAGACCATGGTACATAGATTATGACACTACACAAGACGAGAGAGCAGAATATAACTCAAGAAAACCTAAAACTAAGATAGATTATATAAAAACAATAAAAAACAGATTTGGATTAAATACATCAAATAATGCTAAACACGCATATTCCATTTGACCTTCAAGGAGTGTTACAGACTTTTCTTTGCAGGACAATATTCCAGTCATAACCAGATGAAGATTGTGACCTGAATGTGAGTGCAGTAAGAACTACTTCTCTTGCATTATTCACAGGTATTTTGACCTTGATCATCACGTGAGGATTATCATGCTATATTCTTACACACAAAGTCGTGCTTAATTAAGACCATTTCCGTTCTTAGAATTCCTGCAATTATTCGGATAAATGATGAATTTCCATTATTTTCATAAATCAAATATATATTCTATCTAGGGAATTACGTGAATATAAGTGTTTCTTAAATATCATGATATAAAAAGTTTGTATTGTTGTAGTCATAGAATGAAGATCAGATTGATCAAGAGTTGCTGCAAAAAGATGAGAAAAAATACTATCCGAAACTTGCCAGTACCTGAGGAAGGTGCTAATTCAATAGGGTGTCTGTAATAAGTAACTATTAAACAGTGGATATCTACTATATATAAATAGTGCAATATCCACTTATTCATAAACACATGGATTTCACAAATACACTTGTGATATATATATATATATATATATATATATATATATATATATATATATATATATATATATATATATATATATATATATATATATGGTTCCCATCCTTTTGAGCGAAGTTTATTACAGCGAAATCATTTTGAACGAAGTTATTTTGAGCGAAGTCATTTTGAACGAAACTTGAAGAGCGATTGACAATTTCAACGAAGGTTGATTTTAAGCGATTGTAACTAATGGTTGTTAACTCAATTTACCGCGATTGTAACTAATAGTTGTTAACTAAAATGGTCGTTAATAATATAATACTTGAATAGTTATTAAAGATATGCATATCACTTCGTTTTCTTAACTTGGAAATTTCGATTTATGTAGTCTTTTCTTAGAAACATTTGAAAGTAACCCATCATGGATATTATACTTTCTAGTCGCGGCAATAACAAAATAGCATATAAAGGTTATTTCTATGGAAAAGATAGATACTCAAACGACCATTTCATGGCGTTGTGAAGTGAAAGGTTGTAAAGGACGCCTGAGTACTACACTGGAATACGAAAGCGATTACTTCAAGATGCTATCGCTGGTCTATCAGATGAACTTGCCGCCAAGATTGGATCTGGGGCGAAATTGAAGAGTAGCATATCTAGGAAGCGAAGAATTATGGGAAACTACCCTTCAACCCCTCTATGAGCTGCATCCATTGTTATACCGGAATCCTTGCAGTTAACTTTTACGGGCGATAATTTCATTCTATATGATAGTGGTATAAGTGATGTTAATAGAATTTTCATTTTCGGCACTAATGAAAGTCTTGCTTGGTTGAGAGAAAATCGACACTGGTTAGCTGACGGAACATACAAAACGTCTCCAAATATTTTCTTACAAATTTTTACAGTACATGTATTAATAAAGGGTAATGTAATACCTTGTGTATATGTATTACTCACGAATAAATGTGAAGAATGTCAAGCAACCGGAGGAGAAGACCCAGATTTCCGTTATCATTGTGGAACATTTTCGAGAGGTTTCAAATGGGTCTTCCCCGAACAAACAATGCCGTAGAAGGATGGCATATTGCTTTCCAAGGAAGTCTTTCATGTAGTCACTCCTTTACGTAAGAAGAGGAAATATGAGAACTTAGAAAGTAGACTTAAGAGCGTTATTGATTCTAGAGAAGATGTAGAAATTACTGTTTACCTTAAACACCTAGCTTACAATATTACATTTTGAATAAATTTACATTATATATTATAGGTATATTTCATGAATTTCTAGAATTTTTGCATTTTAGCTTTATATGTTCTTCTGTACAAAATAAGGAAATTTTACATTTTAGTTTTATTTTTTTTACACTAAAAAAATATATTTTTTCTTTTTTTACAATATATATATATATATATATATATATATATATATATATTCATCATATTCCACAATTTGACTTCGTTCAAATAGACTTCGCTCAATTCATCTTGTGAAAACTGTCCAAAGTTCGCTCAAACTGACATCGCTTAATGAGCATCGCTCAAAATGCACAAAATGTAAGTTCGCTAAAAAGGACTTCGGCGAACGTGACATCGCTCAACTTGACTTCACTCAAATGAATGGACACGTATATATATATAATATATATATATATATATATATATATATATATATATGTATATATATATATATATATATATATATATATATATATATATATATATATATATATATAGTAACTGATATCTAGCGATTCACCGCGTTTCTTAACGAGAATCCAGTAAAAGAAGCCAAAGAAATCAAATTAATCACTATATTTCGGCCAATGGACAGGCCGTTTATATGTAATTGGAAAGGGTGATTTCAAATTAATCTAAACATGCTGTGTTTAGTGCGTGCGTAGATAGATTAGCCTTATTCAATATCTTTCAGGTGCGTTTCCATAAACGTGACAGTTTCGGAGGTTGACGTCTTAAACTAGGATGGTTATCTTGCGGTCAGTCTCGCTGGATTATCATTTCGATAATCAGATTCAGAAAAGGGTTATCCACTATGTCGGCTTTCCATTGTCCTTCGGATAAATTTATATTATTTGCTTGGTTTATGATGGCCGATTCCAGAATCTTTCTCCTATACGGACAGGAACTTTTAAAAAGCAAAGATGATCACTCCAGTTAGAGTGCGTGTGTGTATCCTATATATATATATATATATATATATATATATATATATATATATATATATATATATATATATATATATAGAGGAGCGTGTGCATATGAAAATTGTGATTGGCGACTTCAATGCTGAAGTTGTAAGAAATAATCAAGGGATAGAGAATGTAATGGGTGTCGAGGATCTTACCGAAGTTGCAAATGAAAATGGAGCGCATTTCATAAGTTTCCGTTCAGAAAACAATCTTGCCATTGGAGGCAGTCTTTGTAGATACAAGAACATCTACATGTATACATGGACTTCACCATGTGGCATTTACAAAAATCAGATAGATCACATTGCCATTAATAAAGAGAGAAGGAGGACGCTGAGAAATGTAAGAAGCTATAGAGGTGCAGATATTGGTAGTGATCACCAGCTCCGCATTGCCACACTGAAATTAAAATTGAAAGCACCCAACAAAAAGATGGATAGAATACCTAGGTTTGATGCAACTTAGCTTTTAGAAGAAGAGCATAGAGGAAAATTTGCAATTGAATGTAGGAATCAATCTGCAGTCTTAGAAACTTCAAGAGACGAAGAACAGACAATTAATGAAGAATGGTGTGATATTAAGAACATATATCAGTCAGTTGGTAGGGAAGTCTTGGGACACACAGTTATGCCAAATAATACCTTGAAAATTGATTGTTGAAAGTTTTCGAGGAAGCAATGAAAATTACAAGGTAGAGCATGCTAAGTATTCCACTGTTGATAGTGAGGTCAAAAGAAAAGCCAGGAATGACTGGAGAGGTTATTTAGACAGTAAAGCAGATGAGGCTGACCAAACTATGAATTCTGGAAGTGGCTATGGTATAAGAATTGCTCATAGAATTATCAATGAAATCTCGACAGGGGCAAAGAAGAAAAAACATGTACTCATCGAAAAGAAAGATGGTTCATTTATAGCAACAGAAGATGAAGAGAGACAACGTTGGGTGGAACACTTTAGTGAGGTTATGAATAGGAGATACGATGGGAATAATTTAAATAATATACCTGAAGCTGATGAAGACCTTGATGTGCCCATGAACGAATTCAGTGTGTTTGATGAGGAAGCTATCCTCAAAAAATAAAGAGATGGAAAGCCCCGGGATACGATGGGATAACTGCCGAAATGATAACTGGCCGAAAATGAAGTGACTCCCAGACTACTTACAAGATTATTTTGTAGAATGTGGCATGAAGACGCAAAACCTGATGAATGGGAGTTAAGTGTTGGTGAAAATATAAAAAATGGGAGACCTGAGTAACTGCAATAACTACAGAGGCATAACACTTACGTCAGTTGTTATGAAAATATATAGTATGCTTATTCTAAAGAGACTGGAGAGAAAGATTGATGAAAAGCTGAGAGATGAACAAGCAGGATTTAGAAAAGGTAGAAGTTGCACTGACGAAATTTTCATTTTGAAACATGTACAGCAATGCATAGAATATAGAAATCCACTTTTGATGGCATTTATGGACTATGAAAAAGCCTTAGATGGTGTGCGCCAGCCAATTTTGTGAAGAGTCCTGCGGTATTATGGAATTCCTCTTAAATATGTAAATTTGATTAAGTCTGTTCATGAGCATAGCAAGTGCAAAGTTCATGTTAATGGAGTCTTATCAAATGAATTTCCAGTGAACAGCGGAGTACTCCAAGGGAATGTGTTGTCACCTATGTGGTTTATCCTCCTCATGGATTTTGTAATGCGTAGAATAGTCAGAGATAGTGGAGAAGGATTGGGCTGGATTGGTCATAAGAATTTAGCAGACCTAGAATATGCTGATGATGCTGTCCTTATTAGCAAACCACCACATAACTTGCAATGCTTGCTTACCAGAATGCAGGAAATATCACAAGAGGTTGGGCTGAAGATAAATAGAAGAAAGACAGAGATGATGAGAACAGAGTATGGAAGATGAAATATCATTGGAAGGAGAAAGGATTAAGGAGGTAGAATTATTTAAGTGTTTAGGAACTATGATCTCCAATACAGTCTTTAGAAATAGTTTAGTAAAAGATTGAAAAAAGCAAATTAGACAGTAGCTAGGTTATGTAAAATTCGGAAATCAAATCTCCAGAAATTACATATAAAAATCAGACTATATATCACTTTAGTGAGATCGGTGTTACTCTATGGACATGAGTCATGGTATGACAATGAAACAATCTCCAAAAACTTTAGTAGATTTGAGAACGGGGCCCTCAGAAGGATACTGGGAGTTAAGTGGTAGGACATGATTAGAAATGAAACTATAAGAGATATTACTCGAGTGCCATATGTGGATGAGATTATGATGAGGGATAGATAAAGATGGTTTAAGCATGTTCTTCGCACTCTCAAAGAGAGATTAGTTCACCAAACGTTCAGTTACGCTCCACAAGGCACTAGAAGAGTTTGAAGACCCAGGCCTACATGGCGGAAGACTATGTTGTTTCCCTATTAGAGCTCTTTTTGATAATTGTGACGGCAACTTAGCTGGTAATAATAATAATAATAATAATAATAATAATAATAATAATAATAATAACGTCGGACCTGGTCAGCATTCGTATAGGTAACCCAATGCCATCCTCATATGATTTTGATTGAGTACGGAATAAAAACCAACAGTCTAATCCTAGAAAGATTAGATAGAAAAATCGATAGATAAATAGGTATCTAGATAGATAGATGCTAGATTTCAATATTACACAGACGCGGAAGTATGTAGATGATGATGATGATAACATTAAAAATAAAGATGAGCGTCATTGTCCGTGGACGGTAAGGAAGTGACTCAAACCCAATTATAACGAAAGAGCGTAATTAACTGACGTGAAGGGGAAAAAATAAATAGAAAAAAACTCATTGAAATGCTTGTGTTTTCTTCCGCTAGCTCCGGTCAATTCTTGAGGAAGCGACGACCCTAAAGTTCTCTCTCTCTCTCTCTCTCTCTCTCTCTCTCTCTCTCTCTCTCTCTCTCTCTCTCTCTCTCTCCTCTCTCTCTCTCTCTCTCTCTCTCTCTCTCTCTCTCTCTCTCTCTCTCTCTCTTGTAAAGGATATAACTCTTTGTAGTATTTTATGAAATGCTTTTATTCTTGAATTTAATATGTTTGATACAACCTTTAGCCGATATTATGAGCATTTTATTACTCTACAGGAAGAGAATAGAGGATAAGCTTTGTTTTCTCCGAATAAGAAATGAAACTTGAAAACTTTCGCTTTTTCAAACATGGCAAAGTCGCCTAAGATGGAGACAAAAAATGAAATAGTTAATCAGCATTAACTTCGGCCATAGAATTATTATAAAATATGTTCAATAAAAATTCATTGATTCTCTATACAGCTCAAAAATTACACCTTAAGAATTGGATTATATGGCTGAAATCAAGAAACCACACAACTCTTAGGTAATAATAACACCTTTAAATCGTTTCCAAAGATTTCTTCCGAAATTTCAGGATAACGTTCTTTCACAGGAATTTAATCACATAGCTAAAGCAGAATTAAAGGACTAAATACTAAGGACATAACAAAGTAACATACTCTTTAAAGATCCTACTCTGTGTTATATACATATCCTGTCAATGTAATAGACCATTGCATCGTTCAAAATTGCAGTTCAATAAATCCAATACAGACTAATATAAAAACTTTGCATAGCAATTAACCCACTTGTAAATAATATATATATAATATAAATAAAATTATAACAAGGTATTACAGCCTTTTATAAACGCTAAACCTTATAAAAAATCAAGTTTTATCATTACTTAAGAATAATTGAAAGCGAATATAAATCATAGTAGAATTTCAACAATGGTCTAATTTCAGCTCACTCGTAAAAGATTTTAGTTTTTTGCTTCTCTGGCTAATTAACTTCATTGATTGTTTAAGGTACGTCATGCAAAACGCCTTCACTTTAATGATGGGTAACCTCGTGTACAAAAGGTGAGTTATATATATACAGTATATATATATATATATATATATATATATATATATATATATATATATATAATTATATATATATATATACACAAATATATATATATATATATATATATATATATATATATATATATATATATATATATATATAAATTATATACATATATATATATATATATATATATATATATATATATAAATCATATACATATATATATATATATATACATTTTGAAATAAAATACTCAAATAAAATATATAAGTCCCCTAAAGAAAATACAAAAAATATATAAACTGAGAGGCAAATCAAAATAAAAACACCATGAAATATTGAGATTCCATTATTAATCTTTGAACATTATACTTACATTTCAGTTGTGGGGAAGAGGGATTATCTAAATTTATGAATAAATTAACAAGGTTAGAGAGAGAGAGAGAGAGAGAGAGAGAGAGAGAGAGAGAGAGAGAGAGAGAGGTACTGATAAAAATTCAAAATAAACTACTGGCAATACCGATTAAATATCAATTATATATATATATATATATATATATATATATATATATATATATATATATATATATACATACATACATACATATATTCATCACCATTATTTAAATTGTGGCCGATGAGGTAACGTCCCTGACTGGTGAACGCCAGTCGGGGGTTCGAGTTCCGCTCAAGATCGTTAGTTCCTTTGGTCGCCGCAACCTCACCATCCTTGTGAGCTAATAATGGGGGGTTTGGGAAAGCCTATAGGTCTACCTGCCTAGTCATCAGCAGCCATTACCTGGCTTTCCTTTGTCCTAACTTGAGTGGAGAGGGGGCTTGGGCGCTAATCATATGTACATATGGTCAGTCTCTAAAGCATCGTCCTGCTTGCTAGGGCAATGTCACTGTCCCTTGCTTCTGCCATTCATAAGCGGCCTTCAAATCTTTAAACATTTACACAAAACAAACCTCGGAGGCAGTAAATAAGTAAAGCAAATAACGAAAACAGACTGAGGCAATTACTGATAACTGCAGAATCTTATAGTATAAATACAAAAGAAAAATCTCCTATAAAAATGATAACTAAGGCACTGCCACAAGGCACTTCAAAATGCTGTTACAGGAAGTTTTGGACTTTGACGTTCGTTGGTTAATTGCTAAACCTGAATAACTTCCTCTTCTTTCTTTCTTTTTAGGAAACATGGTCAGTAAGACCACTACCATGAAGACGTTCCGCCAATTTACAATAACGGGAATGAAATTTTGGCAACTCAAAAAAATTGCGACTACCGAGTCTGACACCCCGCAAAGAGATTGCACGCGCTAGTTCCCGCTTGAGATTGGGTGGAAGATAGCCAAAAAAGATACCTTTTCTCTTACTTTGAGTAAGGCCGGATTAATCTATGCCAGCCCAAATGAATGTGCCAACTCTGAAAGACAAGTTAAGATAGCTATTTGTTGCGAAAGTTAAAAAACGGAATCCTAATTTTGAGAGCAAAAAAAAAGACTTTTAATGCAATAACTAACTATATATATATATATATATATATATATATATATATATATATATACATATATATATATATATATATATATATCCCTTTCTGAGTGTGGATATCTTAACGTAGTGAAAGGGTTCGTGTATCAACCTGATTAGGGTCATTCATACCAGGTTGGTTTGCTGTGGCTGATCAGACTAAAGTCTCCCACCAACACCAATCTGAGGTGGCCAGCGTGGTGATGAAAATGGCCTAACCCCAGACATGACAAAGGACATGCCCGAGGCCTTTGTCCTACAGTGGACAAGCAACGGCTGCAATTATTGTATGTACTGTATATATAAAACTTCAGTACACACGTCCAAAAGACAAAGATCAACATCACACTGCTTAAAAACATTTTGTTAATCTAGAGCAAAAGCACAGATCAAGCAGAGCAAAATCACTCAAACTCAGGAAAACGCAAAACTGTAAAATACCACCAAATCTTTTCTATCGAGCAGTCGGTTCAGCAGACAACATTTCTAACACAGAACAGAACAAACGCTCCGTTATGTGTCAGCTGAGAAACAGGAATGGTGGAGAAACCAAGATGACTGGACAATGTCATTCAAAAGTAGAACTAACACAGTCACGACCTTAACTACAATTTTTTTTTTCCTTGCTTGCGTCTAGTGCGTTTCAACCTGAGAAGGAACGTTCATTTTAGTGGAATAATAATAATAATAATAATAATAATAATAATAATAATAATAATAATAATAATAACGTGGTGAGAGGGTTTGTGTATCCCTATGATCAGCAAAGCTATACTATTCAGGGCCACCCATACTATGTTGGTTTGTTGTAAGCGATCACACAAAATAATCCCCCACCATCACCAATCCGCAGTTGGCCAGCATTGTGATTTATACTCGTAATATCGTAGAGCATTTAGAGGACGCTTTAAACTACTAAATTTCCAGAAAACATCACTTATTTTTTATTTATAATCATTTACTCAAAGTGGAACTGAGATCAATGAACAGAATTATTTTCCGAATGCATCCCACATTTTGTTCTTTTTTGCACGAGTATTATGTTCATTTATGACTCGTCATTACTGTTGAAATATTTCTTTTTTATTTGCTTTGTCTACATCCTTCCTCTTTTATCTATATAATTGATTTAATATGCGATCTAACTGTAGCCTATGCAACTAAAAAGGGGCGAGGCATACTATTTCTAAAAGCTTGTCACAAACATAGAGCATACTCATAAGTCTCGTTTTAAAGGTTCATATAATACTGATCTATTTCAATGTTGTTACTGATCTTGCAACATTTTCTATTTTTTATTCATTACTTATATAGTTTATTTGGTATTTTCTTATTCGTTTTCCTTACTGAATTGCTTTCCCTATTGGAGACTTTGGGCTTGTAGCATTCTGCTTTCCCAACTAGTGTTGGTACTTGGCTAGTAACAACAACAACAACAACAACAACAATAGTAATTGTAGTTTAGCTAATAATAATAATAATAATAATAATAATAATATGAACTGGATTATATTGGAGTATGAATTTGGCCTTTTGACTAAAGTGTTGGGACCTGTAAGGCCATTCATCTCTCAAGCACAACTGAGGAAAATATCTTAGTTACACTATGAAGTAAGAGTAAGAGAGAAAGACGAGAGAAACGAAGCGAAGACAGAGGAAAAATGAAGAGCAGTTAGAGGCCAAAGGAATGCTGGAAAGACATGTAAATATTGCCTACAGTACACCAGGTGAAGTGAACTGATAGCACTACCCCTCTATGGGAGAAATACGGGATGAATCAAAAGTTAGAATGACCTTACTCCAAACTAAAAGTTAATTCCACAAAAGTCATCTCAATTCAAGTTGACCTACGTATGATATCTTGGTCGTAACATGAAATTGCATAAAAAGAATTAACCGAAGATAAATAGAAATCAAAATTCATCAAGAATACGTAAAATTAGGGAAATTTAATTTGGTAACGTCAGGAAAAATAGAAAAATAAACTTTTCCAAAGACTGCATATATTGGAGAAATTTTATTGAAAGTATGCAATCTTTGTTAATACTATGAAAAATATTAAAGTATATATGAAAGAACAATAGTGAACGCAAACAGGGCGAGTTAGAAAACTTTTCTCTTCTATGACTAAAAACATTCAGTTTTAATTCACAGTAGTCTGCGTTTTCTTTCATTTTACGTCAATATGTCATTTCCTTTAAACCCATATAAAACACATACACACCGTATGTGTATAGCAATCTTAAATCTAAATTTGGCGCATTCACTATAAAAGGTGACATAATAAAATATTCCTTATGTTGTCAAAATCTTTAAACAGAAGCATAGCAGATAATTATTAAGAACGAAATTCTATTTTTTTTAGGCTGGCAAGATAATAATCTTGCCTTCAGCACCCAAAGACTACAACTCTGATAGAGAGATGATTAGAACGCCCCCCAACCTTATAGTCTAAAGGTTTAAAGGTCCCTCATGAATAGCAGAGGCAAGGGCTAGTGACAGTGTCCTAGCTCCTGGAGACTGACCATATATATATATATATATATATATATATATATATATATATATATATATATATATATATATATATATATGATTAGCGCCCTAAGTTCCTCTCCACCCAAGCTAAGACTCAGCATAAGCTCACCAAAACACCCATCTTCAGTCTACAAGGATGGTGAGGTTGCAAACCCAACAAGACACTATCAAGCTTAAGAGGGTCTCGAACCCCATTCCAACAGATCGTCAGGCAGGTATGATTCCAATAGGCTAATACTAGTTCAAGCATATCAAGCTTTAGCCACTTTATTTTTTACTTGAATGGTTATAAAATCTTTAACGAGATACAAAAAAAATGTTTTTTTTATATCAATGAATTATGTAAACGCAAATTATCAAATGCCTTTAAAACAAGCCAGAAGGTCAGGTCACGATGAAAAAGGTCCCTGCAGAGGAAATAGCTATAACGTGATTCTCTATTCACCGTTACGAGCCCTGCGGCTTTTAATGGGGCATTAACAACTGCCTAAGGCTTCCCAGAGTGGAAATGCCCCAACAGGTTCGCTCTATATCTTTTCGTCTTTCTCTTGGCAGAAGGATATTACTGATAACCTTGTCCAAACTTGCTCTAGGATTTATTGATTATATCATTTAATAATAATTCATTTAGATTGAAAACTATGTGGTTTTAATTGCATTCAAAATATCATACCCAAAATAATAAATCTTGTTACAAAACTAAATCTTATAAAGTAGATGATTTAACGTTAGAAACTCTTTTCTATATTTTCACATTTTTGCCATTCAAAGCATTAATGGTTTTTGTCGCCTCAAAATGAGTAAACACTTATTGACTGTGTTGGAAGTTTTAATCGTATTTATACAGAATAAACAAGGGCTTATAGATAAGCGAACAAGGCACTTTATACAGTATATTTAATGAGCATATTCATATGTTTTATGAAATAATGTGATAAAATATACGTAAGCTCTAAATAAAAGAGAACTACACATGAGCATACACATATTTCTTAAATGTAGCGGAATATAAGTAAGCGGTTTATATGAATATTAACAAAATCGATGACCACTTCCAAATAAAAAGAAACAAATATGTTAACTACCAGATCAACGAACAATGCTTAACAGCTCTGTCAATACAAAAATTTTCTGGAAGACTTTGAAAAAAAAAAAAATTCTTAACAGGAATTGTATCGTGTGTCTTCCGTTACTGTTCTCGGCAATTGGTCTTGGAAATGGTCCCTGGAATTTTGTTCTATTATATCCTATCAACGGCTACAATCAAGCGTTTTGACGGAAGCAATGCTTTAGAAATAGGACCGAAAGCCAATGACTCACAGTTATTCTCAAAGGCCAATGTCTCAGAATCCCTCGCGGAAACAAATGCGTCTGGAATACTACCGACAACATGTGGCCTGGCCGCCCAATCTCGAATTGTGGGAGGCGTTGAATCTAAGAATATGCAGTGGCCTTGGATTGTCAGCTTGCGATTTTCGTGGGGTCAGCACTTCTGCGGTGGGTTCTTGGTTACCGAGTCCCATGTCATTACGGCAGCACACTGCGTCAGCTACTTCAGCGATCTACCACAGCATTTGAAGATTGCTGCAGGATCCAACCATGTGGAGGAAGAGGTGATTGTTGCCCAAATAAAAGCCATCACTATACACCCATCATTCGGTAACACGAGCGTATTCGATTCAGACGTCGCTGTTCTGGAACTGATGCAACCCTTGAAATTCAACTTGCTAGTGGCCCCGGTGTGTTTGCCCCAGACGGATGCCAAAGTAGGGCAATCAGTGGTGGCTGTAGGATGGGGGAAGACAAGTGAAGAAGCAGAGTCTTTCAGTCAGGTTCTTAATCACGTGGATATAACAGTGCTCGAGATGGAGAAGTGCTCTTCGACTTATGAAAGTTTGTTTAATGAAGATATGCTCTGCGCTGGAAGCTTGGAAAAGGGGCTAGACTCTTGCTTAGGGGACTCCGGTGGGCCATTGCTAGCTCTGGGTGATGATGGTTCTTGGCAAGCATTGGCTATAATAAGTTTTGGGAAAGGGTGTGGTGACCCTGGTTTTCCAGGAGTTTATACTAATCTCTATAAATTTTCTGGCTGGCTGAAAAGTGTGTTTCTTAATAAATAAATAAATTTGAATTTTATTGGTATTATTTTTTTCCCCTCACCTAAAATTTCTAAAAGTGTTGCAAATTAATTTCACATATGGTCTTGTTTCAATATGGTTAAATTTCAAAAGTTTATTAAAAATTTCTTAATTCTTAAAGTTGTCATTATAATTGTTATAATTGTAGCTTCGATAAAATGCAAGTATTCCTTATGCCTTAGACTGTTCTCTTATAAGGGTAGAAGAGAGACTTTAGTCATGGTAAGCAACTCCTCTATGAGAAGGACACTCCAAAATCATACCATTGATCTCTAGTCTTGGGTATTATCACAGTCTTTATACTATGGTCTTCTACTGTCTTGGGGTTAGGGTTCTCTTCCTTGAGGGTACATTCAGGCACTTATCCCCTTTCCTCACTGGGCTATTTTCCCTGTTGCAGCCATTGGACTTATATCCTCCTGTTTTTCCAACTATGGCTGTTGCTTAGCTAGTAAAATAACTAACAATATCAATAACAATAACTCATAATAATAATAATAATAATAATAATAATAATAATAATAATAATAATAATAATAATAATAATAATAATAATTACATTTTCATATCTGAAATGATACGCTTAAAATCTATAAATTTTGTTAAACTTTATATTTGTTGCCAAGATTCTACTCGACTTTAAAATTACATCATAATTACCAGTAAGACGATATAAGTAAGAAAACGTCAGAGTATTTATGCAAGTAAATAACTGATCTATTAGTTACCACTGAAAATGAATTATAAATAAAGACTAAGACTATATAATTACCTAATCACAATACACAAAAATTTAAAATTGACAAAGACTAATTCATGAAGTCCATTGAATCGTTATGTATCTAGTAATTATATATATATATATAATTTATATATATATATATATATATATATATATATATATATATATTATACATATAGAGAACCTGATTTTTTTAAGAGGATAACCGCAACCTCAATGGCGATTAGATAGCAATTTTATCAACGACTCTAAGTACCAGAAAGCTCTTGGCATTACTTTAAACCAGAAGATGGCGTTTGTATGATGGATGTACAGTATGTGTTTTTGGTATAAAGATGAACGAAGAATGTCCAGTATATAGGTTTTTGCAAATCCTCTTTGACAAAAAGAGTAATTCGCAGGCATTATTTATTCGGTTCTTACTACTTAATAGGTATGAAGATCATTATTGAGACTTGGCTACAACTCTGACGACCATTCCATTTAAATATGTAAACGCAAATACTCTTTTTAATGTAAGTCCCATCTTAAAATGTAATTTTCAATTAAACCAAAAAATATTGCATATCCCATCTTAGAATGCAGTTTAAAACACGTCGCTCTCATGTGAAAAAAGTTATTAGTCCTTTTGTACCGTAGTTATTATAAACTACCAAACCATTCCTTGGATTTTCCTTTACAGACTATCAAAGTAAGAAACTCCCTCTCCCTTTATTTAAATCCTGAGATAACTGAGCGGCCATAAAAAAATTGCAATTCGAGTTAGGCGTGAAAGAAGCTTATCATATAAGTCTAAATTTCTTCTGATTTGCATTCACATTTATAGATGTAAAAAGCATTTTGTTGGATGGTTCTCATAGGGCGTTTGTAAGATTTCCCACAAGAACTTAATGAATTACACACACACCACACACAAACACACGCACTTACACACACACACACACACACACACACACACACACACACATTTATATATATATATATATATATATATATATATATATATATATATATATATATATATATATATATATATATTTATATATATTATATATATACAAATATATACATAATATACTTATATAATATATGTGTATATATACATATATATACATAATATACATATATAATAAAATATATATATATATACATATATATACATAATATACATATATAAAAATATATATATATATATATATATATATATATACATATATATATATACCCTCTCTGAGTGGGCATACCTTAACTTATTAAAAGAGTTTACATATAGCCATGATCAACAAAGCTGTTAGGGTCACCCATGATAGGTTGGTGTGCTGTCAGCTTTCAGACTTAAAGTCTCCTATCATCACCAACCCGCAGTGGCCAGCATGGTTAGGAAAACTGGCCAAACCTCAAGCATGAATAAGGATACGTCTGAGGCCTTTGTCCTACAGTAGACTAGAAACGGCTAAATTTCTTATATAAACATATATATATGTAAATATATATATATATATATATATATATATATATATATATATATGCATGTATGTATGTATATATATATACATGTATGTATGTATATATATATATATATATATATATATATGTATATATATATATATATACCGTACATTATATATAATGCATTTTAATACTTCCTGATCCTGTAAACGGAAAAATATAATCAATTATCTTTAAGAAAATCAAATGTTCATAAACTTCAACTAGATAGCCTACACAAAACAAAATTAGTCACCTCATTCATTTTCCCTTCCAAAATAAATAGCACTGATTATTATTCGCTGACACAATAGATTCAACTAGATTTATATGGAGATTAGAGAATTTTGTTAATTAGCATTACTCTGAAAATAATAATAATAATAATAATAATAATAATAATAACAATAATAATAATAATAATTAATCGGTGAATATAAACTACTCGATGACCCTTCATAGGTACCCAAAGGACTCTTCTTCGCAGACTGATGTGTAATGTACCGTACACATTCTTTCCCAATGACAATAAAATGTGACCACAAAGTTCAGTTCTTATCGCTGATAATCAAAGATTAAAATATTGTATATACGCAATCTGTTTATAACACCGCACATTCTATCTTTGGAAGGTGTATTCCCTTAACGGAAACAAGTGTATTAAGCATTTTGTATTTTATTGATTACTCATGGAATCTTAAAGAGGATGAGATAGTAACGATTTTAAATGGTTTTGGCAATTATTATTCCTTTTCTTTTCAATTGAAGAAAAATAAATGTGTTGACTTACAGCTTTCGTCACTAGATCGTAAGTTGAAAATCAATAAATGGAAATAAAATTTGGGGTATATAGCAATCACACTGTCCATTTAATTGTCCCTCGAACGGAAAAATGTGAAATTATTTGGACATTGAAGAAAACATGGAAGAAAGGTCTAATCAAAATCACAGAACAGAGAACCTTTGACAAAATATATAACAATAAACAATAAACCCTAACATCTAGTTTGATTTAGATATCAGAAACACAATGATTACTTGCTTCATGCAAGACAACTATAAACTAATCAACAAATAAATGAATTCAAACTGGTTAGCTAAATAATGTTTGAGGGAACCACTCCCAAATGTACAAACAGAAGTGATGATTGTTGATTAGTAATTAAAACCTTCACGTAATTTCTGTAGCTTTCCTTCTATGAAGAATCTTATCATTATAGCTGTCGTTCTAGGGACGAAAGTAAACAATTCGGCAATTTCTTTGAGATTAGTTGTAAAATAAATTTACCCATTCATTACAAATATTTATCGCGGACGACAATGATGACGAATCCGCTAACTAAACGACAATACAGTTAACTTATTCCCTCTATATTTGTGCTTCCTTTTGAATGAAAACAT
>NC_090729.1:70436242-70443742 GCF_036898095.1 Palaemon carinicauda | reverse complement strand
CTCGAAAATATAAAACACTCTTTTCGAAATAGAACTCGCTTTTGAATGAGTTTTATTTTTGAGATCAATTGCTAGACCAGAGAGGGTGACCAAACTTAGGCCTGTAACCTTTTAATACTTGGGTATTACCTAAGTAAATACAGTAGCAAATACCCACGTTGCCTATGCAACACAGGACGACACTATCTAATTACTTGAGTCTTGCTAAGCCCTTTCCAAACTAAAAATATGCATCTACTTGACATTAAAGTATAATTCACTTCCACATTTAGAAAAGGGTTATAACTGTGGGGACATTTGAATGCTTATCTACAAATAAATTAAGTTTACATTTTATGTCTTATAATACTTATACTTCTCTTTACATTCACTAAAAACCGATAAAAGTATCATCATCATCACCTCATATGCCTATTGACGCAAAGGGCCTTAGTTAGATTTCGCCAGTCGTCTCTATCTTGAGCTTTTAAATCAATACTTCTCCACTCATCATCTCCTATTTCAAGCTTCATAGTCCTCAGCCACGTAGGCCTGGGTATTCCTACTTTTCTAGTGTTTTGTTGAACCAAGTTAAAATTTTATATAAGTGAAATTCTTGATAATAACAGTTATAATTAGATATCGGAAGCATGAGGTATCAATAGCTCCTCTTTATATATGACGCCATACGAAAAATGGAACAATTGGACAATCTTCTCTTTAAATAAATAGTAAAATTAATATTCGAGTCAAAATCAGCGGCGTATCTCATTAAATAATCAAATCAGAGAAGTATAGTACGGATTGAATCATGCGTTAGAGGCATGGCTTGTCCGTTCCAAATCTCCTGACAGCGAGGAAGAACTTCGCTTGACATACTGGTTCTGAATTTGGCCATTTTTTTCATGAATGCGACTCCTAAGTCATCAGTGGATATCGGTATAGTTGGCTTCATAAATCAAAGCATACTTCCCTAGAAGCTAAGGAGACGTCTTAGAGCTGTACATTGTAGCAGACGACGCTGCTACCTGCTACAATGTACAACTGTCAGACGTCTCCTTAGTTTCCCGTAAAATGTACCGGAATTAATGAAGCAAACTGTATATTTAGTTAATAGACACCCGATAAAGATAACACAGCGAATGATATATGATTCTATTAAGGGTATTGGTTCGCTGAAGTGAATGACAGTCCTTCCTCCTCTCAGGCAGCAACATAACATTCACGCGGCCACCTACGACTACCCCAGCATATAATTTGTTTCGTCTAAGTTTCCAGCGTTCACTTGACCTGAAACTATAATGTTCTTTCCCTATTTTAGCTTTCAGTGGTACCCGCAATCTTACCTTTATCCCTATATGTATCTTATTCGTAAGTCTCAGCACAGGAGATTACTTGATCTCACCCACATTCGGTAAATATTCAAGTGGATAATAAAAGAGAATATTTAAAGTCCAACAACTGTAATATAAATTGAACTGTTATTTTAGTCATCCTTTTATAATCATGTGAAGTTTAATACCATTTCAGTTCTAGAAAACAAGATTTTTTCAACATAAATTTTCGAAATTCCTACTTAACGATAAACATAAGAAGAGAGTTATACCCAAATGGCATTTGATAAGAATTTGGATATAAATAGTAATATTTTTCAACAATACTTTCATAAAAACCACAAATAAAAACACGCCTCGGCTGTTTTAATATTCTCTACGATTTCATTGAATCAAAATTGAAATGTCTTTTTTAAGACAAAATATCTTCGTTGTCAAATTAATATTTGATTTCAGTAAAATTTAAATTTTGACCCCAAAAAAAGAACAGCACAGAAATCAACGTTATTAAGCACTGCAATAGATCATAATCACGGAAAGGAAGTACAGAGAACTCGACAAAAGGAGGAAGACATTTACTGCATAGCAAACACAATGTAACTGTGCTGTAACTTACATGATTTTGAAATTTTGTTTGCAATAAGAGGACATCATTTTATAATAATTCTTCTTTTCAAAAGTTTTATTGGTTTAAATGTCGCTTATAAATGGCAGAGGCAAGGGACAGTGACAATGCCCCAGCAGGACAATGCCCTAGGGACTGATCATATATCTATATGATCAGCGGTCAAGAACCCTCTACATCAAGCTGGAACCAGGACTCAGCAGACAGACCTGTAGACTCGCCTAAACTTCCGTCCTTAGTTCACAGGGATGGTGAGGTTGCAGACACTACAAGAAACTATCGAGTTTGAGCGGTCCTTAGAAAGATTGGAGGGAATGAAACGAGCAACAAGTCCGTTTCTAACGTAAGACGAACTGCCAGAACATTAGTTATCAACACATCTTCCGTAATTTAAATTTCTCTCTCTCTCTCTCTCTCTCTCTCTCTCTCTCTCTCTCTCTCTCTCTCTCTCTCTCTCATATTATAAGCCTCACCCTGATTTCTTTCGTCACGATTCAGTAAAATCTTCGAATGGTCATATGTGACCACCACGCCGTATCTACAAGATCCATTGTATTACTGTCTTCTGTTTACCGACAATATGACCAGCGAAGTGGCAGGCGGGGTTCTCATTTCACTGGGTTGATTTCATTATATGCGAATGTCGGCAGGTAGAAGGAACATCTACCTGAGATCACTCTCTCTGAAGAAGTGAAAGTTTTCTTTCCACACTGTAACACTTTTCGGTTATAAGGGCAAGATTGTATTTTAAATACATGAGTTGTTTACGTCTACTTAACACTTCTGATTGCATCTATGAAAAAGAATGGGTAGCCAGGTTTCTTTTGATCATTTATACTTTCTTAGATTTGTTAAGAATTAGCATTTCTTTGCTTTCAATAAAGTTACTTAAGCATGCAATAATCCTTACCGGTCTCTGTTATAATACATTGTTTAGGTTAAGCAAGAAACCCCTCTTAAACAGACTTACTTGCAAAAGTGAAATACCAAAAGCTTACCACCTAAGCGATTCACCATTCTTAAAACTCTGAAACTGTTTGAATATCAAACTCTAATTCAACAAAGTGTGGAGGATCAATTTTTTTCGTTGTTCGCCAATTTTTTTCAGAGAGAGAGAGAGAGAGAGAGAGAGAGAGAGAGAGAGAGAGAGAGAGAGAGAGAGAGAGAGAGAGAGAGAGAGAGAGAGAGAGAGAGAGAGAATTATTGTTTTTAGCGAGAAAGACTGTTGGTATGATAAAGGTTTTACTTTTTTGTAGCTAGGTTAGAACAGTGGTGAATATCTTGAGCAAATGTTTTTTTTTTCTTTTTTTTTTCTTTTAATTCTGACTGCTGTTAGAAACGGTTGTGAATGCTGGATTTATCTTTATTCTTCGTCTAGCTTGGAAGTGTTTATTTTTCATAAAAGTAAGTACAATTTTGTTTATCTTTGCTTGGTGTGGTTGTGAAGGATAAAAACATTTTATTATTTATTAGTGGGCTAGTTTAGTTAGCTAGAAGTGTTCATAAGTATTTTTCTATGTTTATTTGCAGATCAAACTTCCTCCTTTGTCCTTTTGATTTTGTGTTAATTATGAATGAGAGCAGTTACTGTTTTAAACGAACCGGAACGGACACGACAACGGATTTGGAAAGGCTTGTACTACACTGGCAGATTTGACCCGAATAATGACGATCTTCCTTCTCTAGTAATTATTGATTAGAATCATTCTTGATGGACTGATAATGTTTATGATCATGACGAGGACTGGATACTGATTATTGCTTAGACTGCTTCATGATTCAGATTGCAGTGTCCTCATTGGCACAGGAGGGCTGTTACTATTGTAAATTAGACGTCTCAGTCTAGAGTGTGGCGACATGGTGCCAGTGTCCACATATACCCAATTAAGGTCTATATGCTATTTTTATAGGTTATGGCTATTTATTTTATTTTATTAAATGCAAAATCTCAAACACGCCTCCCAGTTTTTAAAAAAAAATTTTTCGAGACATTGGAAATTCCATTTAGTTCATCGTAATTCTGACTTTTGGTTTCATTAACAAAACAATACAATCTCTCTAAATTTGTCTAAAGATTTATATTTAGAACGCAAAACATCTTAAATGTAGAAAAAAATTACTATTCATACAAGCACCAATTAATATCTAGTTTACTTTGAAAAGATCGCTAATTTAGTTTTATTTAAGTCAGTTTAATTTGAACACTAACCTTCAAAATCTAATATTGACAACAAATATCATCGTTTCCCCGCCCTCTGCATTTTCTTTGGTCAATAGTGATCCTTAGCCAGTAGATAAAATATTTTATATGTATATGACTAATCAGTTACATCTTAATACCTCCATAGCAGTCATTGCTTTACCTCTACCAACTGGTTGTATGTTTTAGGACAAGATTTCCCCTTCTTTATATTTTGTCTTCTCCATTTTAAACTTCCCAAATACAGCAATATAATGTCTCGCCCTTAAGGAAATAATAAATAATATAAAAATTATTCAGTCTTCCGCCACTCGCTTTTAAGGGACTCCGAAAAGAGCCGTCTTGGTGGGAAGCTTAATCTTCAGCCAACTCTCCAGCTCCATCTACGGTACCGACGACTCGCTTTTTCACTCTCTATCCTTTGAAGTCTCGCGAACCCCAGGGAGTTTCTGAGGCGCATGGATTGATATGTTGGCTTTCATGAAGGCATCAATGTTCATTGCACACAATTAATGAAATAGGAGTTAAGTTTAAAAAAACCTATCTCTACATCAGAAGAGGGCTTAATTCTGTGTATGTATCAAAATAATATTTCTCTAATGCTGTGATGTAATATTTGTTTTATCTTAGGTTAGGTCTACAGTTAGAGTTCACGAACAGTTAGCAGATCATAATGGACAATCTTTAGTTAATTTAGGATCTTTACCCTCTATTTGATATACTGAATGCATAAATAAATAAGGAAATTTATATTCGAAATTGTATAAAACACTTAATATTTATTGTCAATAAATAACTAAAGCAAGAATCTATAAGAATGTGGTTACTATTCCTGAATGTTCTTCAAAACATACCCTGTTACACTCAGCGTCCTAAATATGTGATGCATGTTGGATTTAGAGTAATTAAACTTTTCTTCATAAGATATGAGAACTTGATAAGAATAAGTATCAATACTGAGAGAGAGAGAGAGAGACAGAGAGAGAGAGAGAGAGAGAGAGAGAGAGAGAGAGAGAGAGAGAGAGAGATCTATAAATCAAATTAATTTGGAAATGGGCCTTTGGAATTACTTTTGAGATAAAGTGGTTATATAGCCTATCTGAAAAAAATAAAGCTAAATTAAATATTCGATAATTGTAAATAGAAATTTCTTTTACGAAGTGACTGCTCTCATACACTATATAACCACAACATAAAAAAATTTAATTACAGAGCCATCACATCATTTCCTTTGAGGTTTAGAAAAGTGAAAGTACACAACGATGACCTTCACCTAAGGTTTTCGATTTTACTGTGTCACTACGGATAAACTATGAAAAACGAAAATAGCTATATCAAATACAATTAGTGTTACCTGGGAGAAAGTTTTCCCTATGATGGGAAACACTTAAGATGCCTTGTTACCATCCAATATAACGCCTACATTTATAAATGAAGTGAAGAAACAAATCATCATCATCATCATCATCTCCTCCTACGCCTATTGAGGCAAAGAGCCTCGGTTACATTTCGCCATTTGTCTCTATCTTGAGCTTTTAATCAAATGCTTCTCTATTCATCATCTCAGAGAAACAAATAATCTAAGTAAAATAGAAAAAAACAAGGCTTAATCATTCAACCAAAACACGCCATCTTCCAAACACTCAGAAACATCAAAGTCACCGCCTGATCCCTCACCTGCACGAAGGTAGAGACTTTTAGAAAGCTCCCCTTGCAACCATGCTCTAACTATTTAATGTCATTTACCGCAACCATGACTGGTATGGAAATCAGTGTGGTGTCTTCCCATAGTTAAGACATTTAAGTGCTGGATGCAGGTGCTTAGAGTGTCATTATAGGGGGGAAGACGCCGTTCAGCGACTAAGACAGACTTGTTCTCACGAGAAGAGATGACACCCGTGACGGTGGAAATTAAAATGGTAAATAAATGTGAGAGAGAGAGAGAGAGAGAGAGAGAGAGAGAGGAGAGAGAGAGAGAGAGAGAGAGAGAGAGAGAGAGAGAGAGAATGGAATTGAATGATTAGTAAGCAGAAGGAAATAACTGAGAGAGAGAGAGAGAGAGAGAGAGAGAGAGAGAGAGAGAGAGAGAGAGAGAGAGAGAGAGAGAGAGAGAATGGACTTAAACAATAAACGATTAGTAAACAGAAGGAAATAAATGAGAGAGAGAATGGAATGAAACGATTAGTAAGCATAGAGAGAGAGAGAGAGAGAGAGAGAGAGAGAGAGAGAGAGAGAGAGAGAGAGAGAGAGAGAGACAACCTCTGAACCAGGCAAGGTTCGTCGAACTTTCAGATGCTCATAATGACCCAGCCGAGTCTTCCTCATACATTCGGGAAGGTTCAGTAACTCATAAAAACAAATATTTCGTCGAACGAACTGCGCTCAAGATTATTGCAGACGAAACCTTAACTCTTACATTGTACGACCCTCAAAAAAAAAAAAAAAATTGGAGCAGCAAACGATAATGATTCGATTATTATTATTATTATCATTATTATTATTATTATTATTATTATTCTATTTCGTTATATACGGTATTACATTCTTAGTTTTGAATATCCTATATATATGTCCAGAATCTGAGTGCTTTACTGATAAACATTTAGTAGATAATGGAAAATGACTTTTAAAAACTTTACAATGCTAAAAATTACACTGACTGGGGTAGAGTAGAGAAGTTGCATTGCATCACTGGCAATTACTGTAATGGCTTTTAAATTACAACAGTGTAATTACGGTGCATAACCTTAAAAATGCAATGCACTCTAAGTTCGTAGACACACTCCCAGCGTGAGGTAAAAAAACGTCATTTCTCTCTAAATTAAACTGTTAATAATGGAATCAAGTCGATTTCAACAGAATACCTGCAATGAATAGTCCTATTATTTTAACAATTTCAGTTTCAAAATATTCATTTTTTATAGTTCTGAAACGCATAGTCTTAATGGAGTCTAATACATGCCAGTGAAAATATCTATCTTTCAAAGGCATACACACACACACACACACACACACACACACATATATATATATATATATATATATATATATATATATATATATATATATATATATATATATATCTATATATATGTATATACATATATATATATACATATATATATATATATATATATATATGTGCGTGTATGTATATATATATATATATATGTGTGTGTGTGTGTATATATATATATATATATATATATATATATATATAGGCTATATATATATATACATATATATATATATATATATATATATATATATATATATATATATATATATATATATGAATGAATGATTGTGTTTGAAAGACAAAGACAGAGAGAATCGGGCTAAATTCCACAGGGAAACTGTTG
>NC_090729.1:70428742-70431242 GCF_036898095.1 Palaemon carinicauda | reverse complement strand
GCCTTATTGTTAGTGACAAAATGCTATTAATAACAGGTACGATGTTTTCTCAACGTTGTCATAAGGAGAAGATATGCTCATGACTTAAAGACAAGATCTTATCTAATGTTAAATAAACATATACAAATTCATATTTCAAAGACAATATATGCTCAAGAAATGAAGTCAATATCTTATCCCATCTATAAGGATTATCTACAAATACATATTCAGAGCAAATCATGATGTATTTCAAAGTTTTTTTCTTCAACTTGCAACATCTCGCCTCACCTTTTTCATAGCAAACTCTTGATCTCTATCAGCACTTCCTCATCTAAACCAACACTGCTCTTCCCCTACCTAACCTTCTGTCATCTGTCTTACTGTATAGTAGGTTGACCAGGGCACTAATCACCCTTTGAGATACTACCGCCCAGACAGTGCTACACTGGATCCCTCTCTCAGGTTAACGTTCATTCTATTTTTGCCCACACATACATCGAATAGTCTGGCCTATTCTTTAGACATTTTCCTCTTTCCTCATACACCTGACAACACTGAAATTACCAAATTATTCTTCACTCGTGAGGTTATCTACTGCAATTGCAATTGTTCAATCACGTTACTTTCCTTTTGGCAAGGGTAGAAGAGACTCTTTAGCTATGGTAAGCCGCTCTTCTAAGAGAGAGACACTTCAAAATCAAACCATTTTTCTCCATCCTTGGTAGTACCATAGCCTCTGTACCATGGCCTTCCACTGTCTTGGATTAGAGTTCTCTTACTTGAGGGTACACTTGAGCACGCTGTTCTATCCTATTCATCTTCCTTATGTCTTCTTAAAGTTTTTATAGTCTATATATGAAAGATCTAATTTAATGTTGTTACTGTTCTTAAAATATTTTATTTTGATTGTATTACTTCTCTTGTAGTGTAGGCTATTCATTTCCTTGTTTCCTTTCTGCACTGGGCTATTTTTTTCCCCTGTTGTAGCCCTTGGACTTATAGCATCTTGCTTTTCCAACTAGGGTTATAGCTTAGCTTCTAATAATAACAATAATAACAACAACAACAACAACAAAAACAACAACAATAATAATAATAATAATAATAATAATAATAATAATAATAATAATAATAATAATTATCACACGATCACAGTAGAATCGTGATAAATATTCTGAAGAAGTAAACATCATATATATAAAGATGTATATGAAAAGCAATAGGGAGCTGACAAAAGATAAAACTGACTTGCAAAAAGGGCTGGGTGTGATGTACATCATTGGGATTGATATACAGACCCGAATAACGATAGACGCATTAAAAAACTGATAATTGTGAAGAATATTCTAAAGAATGGGTAACTGAGAAATGCAGCCACCACATGGCCTAATCACACATTATAACACATAATTTATTCATATTCTTACAGTAAAATTCAAATATGTGGCTTAAAACCATTGCTTTTGTTGTTCTTATATCCAAAAATATCTCAATATCTAATGAAAAAAAACGACAAATCTGAGCTTTTGTGATTTTAAGATCCTATCGTAATTTAGAAAGCTGCGGAAATGAGGAAACTAGAGGTTAAACTGAATATCAAGAGAGAATAACCTTTGTAACAATTTAATTCTTAATGATGACATAATTAACATAAGTTTGAAGAGTTGCAACTTCATGCTTGTTATGTTTTTTATGGATACGATTTAACCAAGACGTTCATTTTAACGTCAGTTTTGAGCATTACATTTAACCATATTTCATCATCATATCTATTGGCTGTCTACTAATAACTGTAAATAAAAAAAAACGAAGCTATTACAAACAACGTGGTATAACTAATTTCCTATGAGAATTTCCTTTTTTTTAAAGGAGGTGGACAATATGTTCATATTCTTTAAAAAAAAATCTAAAATATAGTAATAAAAATAATAAGTTAGAGATGGAAGCAAAAGAAAAGAAATAGAAAATAAGACCAGATCCAGAACAAGAAATTCGTGCTATAAAAAAAAACTGGCTTACGATTCTTTGGACGGAAGCCTTGCCGACACTCAAGAAATTCTTGTATGAATAAAGAAAAAGAAATAAAAAAGAAATTGCTGTGACACACCCTTCAGCCTGTGACTGTCGTGATGTAGTATAGGTTACCTTTTCAAAGATTTCAAATTCCAAAACGGATTTTGTATAAAATTTAGCTCCTGTTTCAGATGATATTTATGTATTGTATAAAAAGAAAAATATGAGCTCCTGGTAGTCAAAATATACGCAAGATAAAAATATCATAAAATAATCTCTAAAATTGAATAATCTACAGAAATGAATATTTACTGATATGTCATTAACAAGATTTGTTTCGTTTTCTTGACACATAACTCAACCCAAACGTTAAGTCGAGACATAGCCTAATGCCCTGATAACATCCGATCATGACAAAGGTTGGACATCTGTAAATCTTTCAGTCATGCATACATACATGAATACACGACTGAGTGTATTTTCTCACAATGATAAACTAACAGCT
>NC_090729.1:70421242-70423742 GCF_036898095.1 Palaemon carinicauda | reverse complement strand
ATTTTCTTCAAGATACCACTCGAGTGAAGTTAAGACAGTAAAATTCCGCAAATCGATTGAGAATGCAGAGTGAATGCAAAGACAACTCCCTTGATGAGGAAATGTGACCTGTACATATTATTTCCTCTTCACATTATTTCCTCACCTGACACCATTAGATTAAAGAATTGACGAAGAAAAGAAACGTTATAACTATAGTTCCCCCAAAAATATAAGGTTAAAAAAGTCAAAGGTCATGTAGAGGTTAAATGAGTGTAATGAAATGTTGATGTTAGAGTAATGGATTCAAAATAGGGCTCGTAAATGTTGACAAATAATGAGGGGTTTCGCATGATTACATATTACAGGGACTTGCAGGAAGGTAAACACAAGTCATTTTCTTTGATAAATATTCACAGCTAAAACAACCGCTAGTTAAATCTAATTAAACGTACCATTAGTGAAGAATGGAGGAATATCCCATAATCGTGTACATGGAGTTGCATGCAATAGACTTTTTCTATTCGGAATAATTCAATCTTCCCTTGAAAATGCATAATTAAATTATAAGAAACCTACCAACTATCACATAAACCAGCAAACTTAAAATGAGTGTGGAATACAAATAACCAGAAGCCTTTAATTGAAGCTGTTGAATTGAACTGTTTGTGTTTGTGTGGTATATGACAAGCAAGAAGGGTGGATACAGTGAGAAATGTGAAGATAGACAAAGGAAGTAGTAGATAGTTTAGCCTATAGTTAAAAGTTGTTCAGAGTATGCTAAGGTGCTTTACTCTTATAGATACAATGAAAGATAATCACTCTAGATAAATCATTTAGTGCTAGGACGTAGGAGATAAGGATTACCCTAGGAAATATATGGAATGAAAGAAGTATTCCCAAGAAAAGGCTAAAGTGCGAGCAAAGTGGGCGAGTCACCCAGTGCATATCTGGTTGGAAATGCTGCTGACGAGTAGCTGTGTAGTTGCAGGCAGGTACTGGTATTAAAGAAGTTTAACTGTCCAAGGGGTCATCATTAGCTCACCTATTAAAAGATAATGGAACCATGAGAATTGTGTATTTTTCTTTACAGCCACTCGTTGTTGGGAAAAACGGCTTAACTATACACGCACACATTATATATATACATATATATATATATATATATATACATATATATATATATATATATATATATATGTGTGTGTGTGTGTGTGTGTGTTTGTGTGTGTGTCTGTGTTTGTGTGTGTGCAAGGATTTCATAAATAAATAAAAATATATAAATATATATATATATATATATATATATCTATATACAGTATATATATATACATATATATACAGTATATATAATATATATATATATATATATATATATATATATATATATATATACATAGTGCGATGAAATTTAATTTTCCAACTGAGCTTTACTTTTAACACCATCAGATGAATAAAATCATTACTATTCTTCGCTTCACCATATGTCGTGATGAAATGTCCAAAACAAAAAAAAATCTCACACAAGACAAGAAACAGTTTCTCCAATCAGCAAAAGCTTGCCCATCGGACTTTATTTCGTTCTTGGATTGCCACCCTTCTACCCCCACCACGGGTTCATGCATTGGCACCCCGTAACCACCGGACTAAATTCCTGGTTGAGCCCAACCCGCCTAAAACGAGACATGAAACACACGAAAGACCTTGTGGATGGTCACATGACCCACGGAAAAGAAACTTCAGAGAGAAATTCATCGCAAAACGACTGAATCTCCATCATTATTACTGTTATCATTATCATGAGCGGAAGTGCCCACCTGCAATGAATTGCATGATTCTGAAGTGCATGATTTGCTAGTCTTTGACATGACTGACCTTTCTACAGATCTGATAGGTCACTGGATCGGATATCGGATATGCTTTAGATTTTCTCTCTAGATTTTCATTGTGGATTTGTAAGAGCCTGTTATAAAAACAAGGAACATACGGATGAATTCTACCCTTTTCAATCATTAAAATAGTTATTAAAATATTCACGCGCATTCATTCTGACCTAGCCTGAGATAATTGTCATTGTAGAGCCGCAATAGATAAATCAACATTAGTTTGAGTACAATTACTGAATGTAAATCATGTATCCCACTCTCTAAACTAATGTATGGTAATGTTTATAACTTGAAAAGAGGTTCTGTGACGTCTTCCTTCGTAACGATGATTTTAGTATTATTAAAAAATAAAACATTCTAAATAAAAATAAAAAACTGGCAAAACGCCTACCATTAAATTATATTTTGAACATCTACAATATGTTTCTTGCAATTTAAGTAAACATCTTTTCAAATTAACATAAAAAACGAAACCACGACATAGGATTCACGAGTTGTTGACATCAATGTCGGAAGCATTACTGCCATCAACTAAGTAGTGCTGGGAAAAAAAAAAAATTCCTTAGCGACATTTTTTTACTCATAATATAAATTGATTTATTTAGATTCTCGCTTTCTGTGAATTTACCTGATAC
>NC_090729.1:70390612-70420742 GCF_036898095.1 Palaemon carinicauda | reverse complement strand
GTTAAACTGAATATCAAGAGAGAATAACCTTTGTAACAATTTAATTCTTAATGATGACATAATTAACATAAGTTTGAAGAGTTGCAACTTCATGCTTGTTATGTTTTTATGGATACGATTTAACCAAGACGTTCATTTTAACGTCAGTTTTGAGCATTACATTTAACCATATTTCATCATCATATCTATTGGCTGTCTACTAATAACTGTAAATAAAAAAAAACGAAGCTATTACAAACAACGTGTATAACTAATTTCCTATGAGAATTTCCTTTTTTTTAAAGGAGGTGGACAATATGTTCATATTCTTTAAAAAAAAATCTAAAATATAGTAATAAAAATAATAAGTTAGAGATGGAAGCAAAAGAAAAGAAATAGAAAATAAGACCAGATCCAGAACAAGAAATTCGTGCTATAAAAAAAACTGGCTTACGATTCTTTGGACGGAAGCCTTGCCGACACTCAAGAAATTCTTGTATGAATAAAGAAAAAGAAATAAAAAAGAAATTGCTGTGACACACCCTTCAGCCTGTGACTGTCGTGATGTAGTATAGGTTACCTTTTCAAAGATTTCAAATTCCAAAACGGATTTTGTATAAAATTTAGCTCCTGTTTCAGATGATATTTATGTATTGTATAAAAAGAAAAATATGAGCTCCTGGTAGTCAAAATATACGCAAGATAAAAATATCATAAAATAATCTCTAAAATTGAATAATCTACAGAAATGAATATTTACTGATATGTCATTAACAAGATTTGTTTCGTTTTCTTGACACATAACTCAACCCAAACGTTAAGTCGAGACATAGCCTAATGCCCTGATAACATCCGATCATGACAAAGGTTGGACATCTGTAAATCTTTCAGTCATGCATACATACATGAATACACGACTGAGTGTATTTTCTCACAATGATAAACTAACAGCTCTGGATAGAAAAAAAAATTCTTGGAAGCATATATCGATTTCCTACTTATTCAGAATTTACTTCAGCTAATTCCTTTTCAGCTGTCTATAAACTTAGGGGAAATTTAATCGCAGTGGCCCAATGATATGTTTTATTTGACTTTTTTTTATGTTATCACTTTACCAATACATGCATAAAGGCCTAGTACAGTGGCAACGCGTTCGCCCACCATCCGCTTGGGAGCAGATCGATACCCACCCGATACCGTGAGTTTAAGCTGTTTATTGGGGAGGCCACTGCTGTGGTCGCACGGCTGACGTTCTGGGGATTATCTATTCTGATGAAACTTGAACTGAAATCAGATACCTTTACCTTTACATACAAATATACTATATATATATATATAAGAGAGAGAGAGAGAGAGAGAGAGAGAGAGAGAGAGAGAGAGATAGAGAGAGAGAGAGAGAGAGAGAGAGAGAGATGTGTATACATATATATACATGAAAATAAATAAATATATATATATATATATACATATAAATATATATGTGTATGTATATAAATAAATATACATAATATACTGTATATATACACACACACACATATATATATATATATATATATACATACAGAGAGAGAGAGAGAGTCTTTTTGAAATTAATAAAGGAGAGAGAGAGAGAGAGAGAGAGAGAGAGAGAGTCTTTTTGAAATTAATAAAGGAGAGAGAGAGAGAGAGAGAGAGAGAGAGTCTTTCTAAATTAATAAAGGAAACCCAATTATTCATACATATATGCAAATACATAGACATACACAAGCTTGAAAACCATAACTATCTATCAATATCCAAAACTATTTTCAATTAGAAGTTAATGGTTAATGCCACCAAAGAAAGTAGCGATAAAAATTGCATTAAAATAGTCAATTCCTCAACATTATGACCTTGGCCCACAAAACAGAGCACCTTTCATGCAAGACAAAGCCAGTTGCTCTGTTACAGTGCCCAGGTACAAATTATACACTTCATCATACAATCAAATCATTATCTTTTATTTGCTATTGCAAAGTATGGAAGCAACCAGCCATTTACTCAGAAAACAAATAGCAATATCAAAACTTACAAACTTTTCTGTATAATAACAAGCATAGACAAAGTTACGCATATATTGTGTGTGTATATATATATATATATATATATGTATATATATATATATGATATAATATAATATATATAAATATATATGTGTGTAGGTATGTACGTGTTTGCTTACATACTGCATGTGTGTATATATATATATATATATGTGTGTGTGTGTTTATATATATGAATATATATATATATATAATATATAAATATATATACATATACATATATATATATATATATATATGAGGGCACTTACTCATCTCATACATGTTCAATTTCAGAACAGATGTGCCGGGGAGAGAGAGAGAGAGAGAGAGGAGAGAGAGAGAGAGATGCGAAGGTAGACGAGAAAGACAGTTGTCATGTCGGTCCCGTTAATAAATAAATGACCCAATGGAGACCAGAGTAATTCCTTTCTCTCTCTCTCTCTCTCTCTCTCTCTCTCTCTCTCTCTCTCTCTACGGTTCGCATCCATATGCAAACATGTGTATGAAGATTTCAAGCCACAGTAAGTTATATACACGAATAAAGATACCGTTCAAAATGACGCGTTGCTCCTAACCACCATGATGCCGTAAAATAGATTGAAATGACTTTTAACCTCCACTGGCCTAACTGTTAATCATTTTATAGGTCCCTTTGTCATGATCTAATTTTCCTCAATCATCCCATAAAAGGATAGAGAGCTTCAAAGGTCGTCAATAAAAAAAAGGTGGCAGGGAGGAGGGAGGTGGGATTTCAGCTTATAATTTCCATTAATGTTCATTCCTTCTACATCGAATGAAAGTTGTTGACATTTTGTAATGAAAAGGTGTTATTTTGGAGATTAAACCTTCTGGGTGGATTAAATCTGTTTGGTTCTTTTAAAGTCTTCCTTCTAAGAGCCTACAAAACTTGTTAATAAAATTAGGGAGAAATATCACATACGAACATACATTCACAAAAACACACACACACACATATAAATATTATATATATATATATATATATATATTTATATATACATACATATACTGTATTTGTATGTATATATATATATATATATATATGTATATGTATACTTATATACATATACTGTGTGTATATGTGTGTGCGCGTGCAGGCCTATATATTTGTGTGTATAATGTGCTTGCGTGTGTATACCTGTGTGTATATGTACGTGTGTGTGCGTGTATCAAAATGATCTTGAATATCCCACTATCTGATATTGATATACAAACTGTAAAGTTCATATGTTCAGTAATAGCATTATAATTCAACCGATTACCCATCTGATTTTCGCACATTGGAGAGAGAGAGAGAGAGAGAGAGAGAGAGAGAGAGAGAAAGCAATCCCGTTTTGTTGACACACTTGCATTTAGTGATTCTTCTTCTTTCATCTTCCCTAGCTGCGACACACAACGGTCGACTACCAGCTAAGGTATAGGTAGTAAGTTGGCTAGGGCACCAGCCACCCGTTGAAATACTACCGCTAAAGAGTTATGGGATCCTTTGACTGGCCAAACAGTACTACAGTGGATCCTTCTCTCTGGTTACGGTTCTTTTCCTTTGCCTACAATACACAGAATAGTCTGGCATATTCTTTTCAGATTCTCCTCTATCCTCATACACCTGACAACACTGAGATTACCAAACAATTCATCTTCACCCAAGAGGTTAACTACTGCACTGCAATTGTTCAGAGGCTACTATCCTCTTGGTAAGGGTAGGAAAGACTCTTTAGCTATGGTATTCAGCTCTTCTAGGAGAAGGACACTCCAAAATTAAACCATTGTTCTCTAGTCTTGGGTAGTGCCATAGCCTCTGTACCATGGTCTTCCACTGTCTTGGGTTAGAGTTCTCTTACTTGAGTGTACACTCGGGCATACTATTCAATCGAATTTCTTTTCCTCTTGTTTTGTTAAAATATTTATAGTTTATACGGGAAATATTCATTTAAATGTTGTCACTGTTTTTAAAATATTTAATTTTTCCTTGTTTCCTTTCCCTACTGGGCTATTTTCCCTGTTGGGGCTCCTGGGATTATAGCATCTTGCTTTTCCAACTGGGGTTGTAACTTGGCAAATAATAATAATAATAATAATAATAATAATAATAATAATAATAATAATAATAAGTACTTCAATCTCTGTTAACTTAGATAGAATAATGTCCTCTCATATTGCGGATAGCGTTCTCTTATCCTGTGCTGATCAAACGTACAAACAAAACTATTACTTCAGACCACTGATAAGAAAAAGGATCATCCTCTGATAATTAAAAATTAAGCGAAATTCCTACAAGCAGAGAATTAAATGGCCAGAAAATGCGAAGGGTGATATGAAGAGAAGAGGTTTACTGGAATGCATTGGAGAGGGCGGATTGTGCAACCAACCCCTTAATGTAAGGATAACGGTGTGGAAAAAAAAATATGAAATATTCAGGGAAAAAAGATAGCACTGGTTAAAGATGATGAGGCTTAGAATATCATTAATTCAATGTCACATTATAAAGTTCGTAATTCGACATAATTTCACAATTTTTTTTTCACATTTGACCAAGCTCATCTACTGTAAGTCCCACTTTCAGACGAGAATTAATGATGCCTTACAGCATTCTCGTATCAGAACGGACTACCTTTACCTGCTTTATCAAAAAACAATTTTCTCACTATGGCATGATCAAAAACAATATCAAGTTACTGAATTTATCATAATCGCAAATCATGACAATGGTACCTAGTATTAGAAAGCTTCGTTTACATAAAAAAAGAAAATACTATTTCAACTCGACATATATATGTATGTATCTCAACTAATGTAATATTAGAACTAAAAAGAATTATATATACATACGTCATTAGAAATCTTGTTTATGAATCACATTTTGCTATAAACTGGACTCACATTACACCATAGAACGGAACATACGACAGTGAAAGCATTCAATCTGTCAAAATAGTTATAAAACATACAGGGTAACTAAGAACAAATTATGGTAATAGCTTTGATATTCTAGGTTTGTAGACAAGGTTAATAATGCAGAAGTGGTTTATTTATCAGTAAAGACATTTTTCAGCCAAAGTAATACATCTCTAATGAATCGGTCAAAGATATAGGGGATTCAAATCCCAAGATACTAAAAAGTACTAATGATTTAAAGTGGTACTATTTTAAAAATTGCTATCTAAAAAGTGCAACTTATTCAAAAGGTACTACTGGTTTTAAAAAGGCTATTGAGTGCTACTGATTTAAAAAGGGTTATTGATTTTAAGAAGAACTACTGTTTCAAAAAGTGGTATTATTGAATCTAAACTACAAATTGTAATTAGATTATATATAATTTCTTAAAAATTCGATTCACCTTTCCGTATAAGTAAACAGACTTTCAACGACAAAACAATTAAACAGCAAACTATAATATGATTCAAGAGATAAAACTATCTCATAAAAGATAAATTCAAAGTAATCAACGAATTTCCCAACTTACAAAAAAAAATTAAATCCCTTCGACATAATAAGAATTATATACGCACGATAGCTTTGAAAATTATGTCAGAAGACTGCAAAATGATCTAAATAAAACGAATAATTAGCAAACACGTTCGACTCGTTCATAAGATCCGAGATTGCAGAATTATATAAATAATACGATTAATTGGCAAACGCATTTGACTCGTTTAAAAGAATTTGATAAGTTAATGAATCAATTATCAATGTGGGATTAATTTTCTTCAAGATACCACTCGAGTGAAGTTAAGACAGTAAAATTCCGCAAATCGATTGAGAATGCAGAGTGAATGCAAAGACAACTCCCTTGATGAGGAAATGTGACCTGTACATATTATTTCCTCTTCACATTATTTCCTCACCTGACACCATTAGATTAAAGAATTGACGAAGAAAAGAAACGTTATAACTATAGTTCCCCCAAAAATATAAGGTTAAAAAAGTCAAAGGTCATGTAGAGGTTAAATGAGTGTAATGAAATGTTGATGTTAGAGTAATGGATTCAAAATAGGGCTCGTAAATGTTGACAAATAATGAGGGGTTTCGCATGATTACATATTACAGGGACTTGCAGGAAGGTAAACACAAGTCATTTTCTTTGATAAATATTCACAGCTAAAACAACCGCTAGTTAAATCTAATTAAACGTACCATTAGTGAAGAATGGAGGAATATCCCATAATCGTGTACATGGAGTTGCATGCAATAGACTTTTTCTATTCGGAATAATTCAATCTTCCCTTGAAAATGCATAATTAAATTATAAGAAACCTACCAACTATCACATAAACCAGCAAACTTAAAATGAGTGTGGAATACAAATAACCAGAAGCCTTTAATTGAAGCTGTTGAATTGAACTGTTTGTGTTTGTGTGGTATATGACAAGCAAGAAGGGTGGATACAGTGAGAAATGTGAAGATAGACAAAGGAAGTAGTAGATAGTTTAGCCTATAGTTAAAAGTTGTTCAGAGTATGCTAAGGTGCTTTACTCTTATAGATACAATGAAAGATAATCACTCTAGATAAATCATTTAGTGCTAGGACGTAGGAGATAAGGATTACCCTAGGAAATATATGGAATGAAAGAAGTATTCCCAAGAAAAGGCTAAAGTGCGAGCAAAGTGGGCGAGTCACCCAGTGCATATCTGGTTGGAAATGCTGCTGACGAGTAGCTGTGTAGTTGCAGGCAGGTACTGGTATTAAAGAAGTTTAACTGTCCAAGGGGTCATCATTAGCTCACCTATTAAAAGATAATGGAACCATGAGAATTGTGTATTTTTCTTTACAGCCACTCGTTGTTGGGAAAAACGGCTTAACTATACACGCACACATTATATATATACATATATATATATATATACATATATATATATATATATATATGTGTGTGTGTGTGTGTGTGTGTTTGTGTGTGTGTCTGTGTTTGTGTGTGTGCAAGGATTTCATAAATAAATATAAAAATATATATATATATATATATATATATCTATATACAGTATATATATATACATATATATACAGTATATATATATATATATATATACATAGTGCGATGAAATTTAATTTTCCAACTGAGCTTTACTTTTAACACCATCAGATGAATAAAATCATTACTATTCTTCGCTTCACCATATGTCGTGATGAAATGTCCAAAACAAAAAAAAATCTCACACAAGACAAGAAACAGTTTCTCCAATCAGCAAAAGCTTGCCCATCGGACTTTATTTCGTTCTTGGATTGCCACCCTTCTACCCCCACCACGGGTTCATGCATTGGCACCCCGTAACCACCGGACTAAATTCCTGGTTGAGCCCAACCCGCCTAAAACGAGACATGAAACACACGAAAGACCTTGTGGATGGTCACATGACCCACGGAAAAGAAACTTCAGAGAGAAATTCATCGCAAAACGGACTGAATCTCCATCATTATTACTGTTATCATTATCATGAGCGGAAGTGCCCACCTGCAATGAATTGCATGATTCTGAAGTGCATGATTTGCTAGTCTTTGACATGACTGACCTTTCTACAGATCTGATAGGTCACTGGATCGGATATCGGATATGCTTTAGATTTTCTCTCTAGATTTTCATTGTGGATTTGTAAGAGCCTGTTATAAAAACAAGGAACATACGGATGAATTCTACCCTTTTCAATCATTAAAATAGTTATTAAAATATTCACGCGCATTCATTCTGACCTAGCCTGAGATAATTGTCATTGTAGAGCCGCAATAGATAAATCAACATTAGTTTGAGTACAATTACTGAATGTAAATCATGTATCCCACTCTCTAAAACTAATGTATGGTAATGTTTATAACTTGAAAAGAGGTTCTGTGACGTCTTCCTTCGTAACGATGATTTTAGTATTATTAAAAAATAAAACATTCTAAATAAAAATAAAAAACTGGCAAAACGCCTACCATTAAATTATATTTTGAACATCTACAATATGTTTCTTGCAATTTAAGTAAACATCTTTTCAAATTAACATAAAAAACGAAACCACGACATAGGATTCACGAGTTGTTGACATCAATGTCGGAAGCATTACTGCCATCAACTAAGTAGTGCTGGGAAAAAAAAAAAATTCCTTAGCGACATTTTTTTACTCATAATATAAATTGATTTATTTAGATTCTCGCTTTCTGTGAATTTACCTGATACTATTGTAAACTAAAATAAAAAATAATGTATGTTCTTTTAAGAAAACGAAAAGTTACTCAACACATTTTCATAGCGTTACAAATTCTAATGATTACAATTTACCTTTTGTCAGGTTATAAATACAATCAAGTTAGAAGTTAGTAGTCTGAATGAAAATGTGGATATCATGTGATAATAACAACTTATAGAAATTTGTCTCTATAAACCTGTAGCTAAATGATAATAATAATAATAATAATAATAATAATAATAATAATAATAATAATAATAATAACAGTACAAAAAATCGTTATACAAACAAAAGAGATACTGCAACACCAGTAACTCACCTGCATCATTGGAAGAGATGGTTAACAGGTGTAGTTGTGAGGACCTGGGACCACGGGCGTGAGATGGGTGGCTGAGGGGAGAGACATTCTAAAAGGGGCGTATATTGTGGCTTCCGTCCCCGGGCGGGGTGTGGTCTCACTATTGTATTCGTTACGCCTTCTGTCCCCCCACGGTACGTTTGGTCGTACTGTTACGCCAATTAATCCGTCACGCCCAGGTATGCTGTTCAGCTCGCCATGTAAATGGTTGGCGAAGAATATGAACCGTGCTGTTATGCACATAAATGAGCCCGTAAGTACATACATAGCTGAGAAAAGTCCCACTTTCATGTGCAGCGGTATTTTGTATAGTATAATTCACTTTCATTAACAGACACAAGACAATTGGATTTTCAGATAAACTTTTTATTTCATTTTCAAAACACCATTTCTCGTTGCCCTACCGTAAACGTGTCTTATTTTTCAATGAGTTACACTTTGTAATAACAGATTCCATCAATGACGAGGCTACAATATAAGAATATACAATTTCACAAGGCAGTATCAGAGTGCCATTAATATCTCATACCTATGCATCTATGCATAACAGGATAATTTCCATTTTCAATCAACCGTCACAAAAGAGCACGCAGTATTGCATGCTAAGTACCAAGTCACTGCGGAAGCCCATGTACTACGGAAGCAGAGGTGGTATTTTAATCACAATAAACCATTCTATTTCAGTTGGGAATTTTCTTACGCGTTCTAACTTGCAACTTGGACATAAGTAGACCAAACGATCTCTCGTTTGGATCGTTGTCACATTGGTGCCACTGTTGAGCCAGTGAAGTTGAAGCTAACCAAAGATTTCTTCTTTTTTTTTATCTTTGTCAGATTGGTGCCACTGTTGAACCGGAAGCTTTCTCCAGTGATGTTGGTTTGTATCAACTTATAGAAACGCTTATCGTTCCTGATGTTATCACAATTTCACTAACATCTAGAGAGATACTACTTCCAGTCTTTTGTCATCACAACAAACAGTCCTCTTTTCATTCTGCTTCAATAATCATTATTACTTTCACAAATAATCAAATCTGTAATATAAGGTAAGAATGCATGATTATATTGAGGGCATTCAAATCACTTGTGTCTTCCTTATATTTTCCTAAGGTTGGTCATTTTCAAACTGAATATTATTATTTGAATAATAAAAAATATGTTGCTTAGTAATCTCGGCATTGTTCTAAAAATAAATCTAAACCCTTTCCTGATGTTTCATGTTATGCCCAATCAACATATACATAATATACATATATATATATATATATATATATATGTATATATATGTATATATGTATGTATATATATATATATATATATATTAACTCATCCACTCTCGCATAGAATAGACCAGACAATTAGCGACAAAGCAGTCTTTGTCACATTCATACTTAATCTTTACAATCATGGATGTGACCCTGTACAAAATACTTCCACATTATTGGGCGTTTCAAACTAAAACACAGAATGCTCATCAAACGCGAAGAGAATTCTTATAGGTTATATATTCAGGGGTCAATGGAACAAGGTTCCCCGAGGCTTGGGGCATGGCCGTTCAAACAAAGAGAAAAGAAGAGAATCCAAAACCGAAGAACGTGCCTACTAGAAACGCTCCAGATTCGCAATACATGGGTCGGGAGTTCACTCATCTATCAAACCACTTACTTTTTATTAAGTTTTCAACCCTGCCGTCTTTGTGAGCTAGGGGGATGGGGTTGGGGGTATGGGAAGCCTACAGGTTTACATACTGCATCATCAAAAACAACCATTGTGTAGACCTCCCTGATCTTAACCTAAGTGGAGAGCATAGAAAACAAACAAACGAGGAACATTGAAAAAAAAAAAATTGTTTCAATACAGAACGATTCTTGATATTTCCTTATATCTTATAATAAAAGGTTTAACGTGATTTTTTTTTTTTTTTTTTTTTTTGGCAAAAATATTTCTATTTCTATTTCGGCTGAGCTCAGATTTTCCACCTGGAGTAAGCCATATAATTGATAATTACTTTCGTTCAGAACTTAGAGAGAGAGAGAGAGAGAGAGAGAGAGAGAGAGAGAGAGAGAGAATACATTTTTCATTGAAGAGTCGCATCTTTTGTTAACTTCTATTCGAACGCAATAATTCAATTTTAAGCAACTTCATCCAGAAAGATAACGTCTATAACCTTTTTTCTTTTTTCAATACTGTACTGTGATTGTCATGCTTAAAATAATCTAGCTACTGTATCAACTGTAATTAATTAATTAATTAATTAATAATAATAATAATAATAATAATAATAATAATAATAATAATAATAATAATAATAATAATAATAAACCATAACGAAAAAAGTATACAACTTATCATGTTGGGAACATCAACAAAAAGTAGTAAAAGACATAAACTGAAAAACTTTAAACTTTACTTGATAGTTTTTAAATCTAATACCGGCAAATGTTGTCTGCAATAAAAAACAAAATCATGCGATTTCCTCTGAACTTTGCCGAAACACAATAGAAGTCAGGTCATCGCTAAGATTACTGTTTGTTCTGCAGTAGCAAATTTCATTGCCATTACCAGCAATGGGTTGACATTTCCAAAATCCTATAGCGAGGATATATATATATATATATATATACATATATCTATATATATATACATATATATATATATATGACATACTGTATATATATTTATATATATATATATATATATAGACATACTGTATATATATATATATATATATGTGTGTGTGTGTGTGTGTGTATAGACACACACTCACATACATATATATATATATATATATATAATATATAATATATATATACATATATATACCCGGTTTCCCTTGACAAATTATCAACAGATGAATCAAGTGATCATCAAAATTACGCTTCACTTTCACTTTCTATGGTTATTTTACCACCATCGATTAAACAATCACCAATATCACATTTTCATTTCACCATTCTAACCAGCGCCTCTGGGACTTTCCTCTTCCTTAAGCACCAAAGCAACACTTTTCTCGGTATCCTATCATAAGCCTTCTCTAGATCTACAGAAGCAGAGAAGAGCTTCTGGTTTCCCTCTAGATGCATTATTTCCCTCGATTATTCAACTTTGCCGTCGCTTAGCTGGCACAAACAGCCCTCACGAATTCCCGAATCATATATCCTGTCTGTACTACAAGCTTGCACGGCAGCTATGGTAACCATGATCATTATAACGTTCCTTTCGTCTGTTCTGAGTTAATACTCTCTCTCTCTCTCTCTCTCTCTCTCTCTCTCTCTCTCTCTCTCACTATGTTACTGGATAAAATCAAGGATAATCTCTCTATTCGATTAATTCTTTACCAGTATTGCTTTTCGCTAATGTTCAGCGATAACACAAGTCCTCAAATAGCCACCAAGAATTGAGAGAGAGAGAGAGAGAGAGAGAGAGAGAGAGAGAGAGAGGGGGGGGGGGTATGCAGTGTGATTTATATTACCTTCCATAAACTTTTTTTTATTGGCAAGAAAAGCCCAAGTAGATATCTTCATAATGTTTACCTCGTTCAGGACCTTTAGTACCTCAATTTATACGCTTACCAATAATCATTTTTGGTAACTACAGAAATATACAAGCAAAAACAAATACTCGACATACAAATACATAAACATTCTTCAAACACACTCACACACACGGGATTATCTAAAACTCTATATGTCCAAGTAATTGAATTTTTATTAATCTGCAGCTTGGTGTACATAAAGATGTATCGAAATTAAGACTAAACCTTTCATAAGTAATAACTAAATGTCACGTATTTGTAAATTGCAACGGTAAATCTAAGTTCGATAATAATAATAATAATAATAATAATAATATTAATAATAATAATAACTGCATAATTTAACTAATATAGTTTTGCATACAACATCGACAGTCTACCGCTAATAAACACCATTTCGACTTGCTGTCGTCCACTGGTTTCTCTACCACATTACGGTTGTATAGACATAACAACCAAAACAACCACAACAACAACAACAATAATAATAATAATAATAATAATAATAATAATAATAATAGAATAGTGGAAATTATGTCGCCAGCTGTCAACACCTCTTTAATTAGAGGCATTAAGCTAAAAAGACCACAAGAATGTCCGCGTTAATCATCTCGATGGAACAGCCATTTTCTCGGACACACGCCGACCACAGGCAACTGTTCTCTTTCAGGAAGACTGGTCAAGGAATGTGAATCTTCGTCCGAAAAAAATTACTGAATATATAAAATTATCAGTGGTCTTT
This sequence comes from Palaemon carinicauda, assembly GCF_036898095.1. Lineage (NCBI taxonomy): Eukaryota > Metazoa > Arthropoda > Malacostraca > Decapoda > Palaemonidae > Palaemon > Palaemon carinicauda. The sequence goes on along the minus strand of NC_090729.1, from coordinate 70,407,882 downwards.
TAAGACCACTAGTACCTCAAAGCAAATCATATTTAATATGAGTAATATTCAAATTAAATTAAAAAAAAAATTAATATTGGAAATTGGAGTTTCATCCAAATACTTTTTAAAAGGAAATATATTTTATACATAAAACATTGTCATTTTAAAACCAAAAGTGAATCAATATTCCTAATGAAGATGGAGTAATGCTGACACCTACAACAGCTGGTGAGATGTAGGAAATGATAGACAGGTTAGAGCGATTACATGTGGGAAAAGCGGACTCGCTCTCGGTCAAATAAAGACCAGTCATGAAAATTCAGTGAGGATCCATACGGCTTCTTATGCTAATGACACAGTCTGTTGCCGAAGGCTAAAATATTTAATCATTTTGCAAGAATCACTAACAGCAATGATTCAATTGCCCTCCACAGCCTAAAAGTATATGGGAAAACAAAATTTGAGGTCTATCATAGCGTCGAAAGCATTTCTCCCCCTAAGAGCTTTTTATTCACATATATTTCGGACTCATCTGTATCAGTACTAAATATTGTTTTTACATTTTGGAAATATCCTTGATCCTATGAAGTTTCTTAACAAAGTTAAATGAGAACTTCAGCTGTTAAAAGTAACGGATGACCCTGTTCTTAACTTTACATCTATGACAGATTCACTCCAACATTGATATGACGTTGGGCTTTGCTATCAAGAACTTCTTGACTGTGTAAACCATCCATGCCCTAGCCCTTACTATGCGCTGAAGCTTTCAAAACCCATAAGTGCTGAAACAAAATCAGGTTTCGTAACCTAATTGATATTATATTAAAGGCAGTGACATAAGAATTACCTGCTTGGTTCAATCTTTTATCTCTTCAATATTTCCTAAATCATCTAGCCAGCTTCTTCTGATGTGGTACCTCTTTCACCTATGGTGGGAGACATGGTAATTTGGAGGAAGCATATCCTCAGTTAATTCCTATGAAGGCTCTGTATATATATATATATATATATATACGTTTTTATGAAGGAAACAGTTTACACTGATTCGCTTAGTGAAAGTACTGTTCACCTAATTTCATAACAATAAACTCTATAACAATGAGGCAGTCTGACATAGAGTATTAACTGGGTTATATGCCATCTCTCTCTTCTCTCTCTCTCTCTCTCTCTCTCTCTCTCTCTCTCTCTCTCATTATAAATAAAATTATATTTTTACCATACAATGATCAGCTATCTTGTTAAAAGGAAGAAATCTACAGAACACGTATCTTCATTTCACATGCGTTTTATTACACCCGTTCACGTTTAATTAAAATACACATATCTATTTCAATAGTTTACATATGATGTGAAAAGCTTTCCTGTGCCATAGTAAGTAACCATTAAGGCCCCACTCCCCTCTCTCTCTCTCTCTCTCTCTCTCTCTCTCTCTCTCTCTCGTGACTAAAAGGTATACCGAATTAAACCGTCTGTCCCTTCAAAACATTCAAAGAAATATAGTTACTTTAAAAAGAGAAATATATTTTTCCAAAGTTTTAAAGGTTCACCACACACACGCAAAGGGGATTTTCTGACCATTGTGTCCCGATCTATTCAGCTAGAAACCTTAAAAGCAGCAAACAGATAAAATGGCTCTATTCACCTGTGACGGCAGAGAGAAGGTAAATTGTGGAGAAGCATTTACGCTCGGCTGCCTGACTCCAAACAAAAGAGACTATAGCCTACTCGTTCCTAAAGCCCAGAAATGAGAAACACGAGCTAGAAGCACGTTTGTTCTAAAACAGCAAAGGAAGATACACAAGGTAAATAAATAACGAGAGTAAATAAAAAGGGGTTGTCCAGAAACTCTATCAGCAATGTTTTCGATTTGGTTATTCAGGTGATATAGCCTAGAGTATATCATCACACGCATACTTCCCTCTGGAAATGTTGTCCAGAAGCAATAAACCACGAGGAAAAAATGAAAATATCGAGTGAATCCTGACCGGTTTCGTCTCTGTGAAATCATCCAGAAGACTTATTATTTATTGTGTATACACACACACATATATATATATATATATATAATATATACACACATATATATATGTATATATATATATATAATATAGACACACACACACACACACATATATATATATATATATATATACACAGTATAATGCTATCATGTGGTGTTTACGCGGGTTTTCATAATCATGCATAAAGGTATCAATGAATGTGGGAATGTCATACATTAAAAATGTAAATATATATGCACATGTCTGAATAAGTATAAATGTTGTACAGTAACCCAGACGCCATGGTAAAAGAGGTCTCCACTGACAAGTAAGTTGTTTACTTCTACGTTGCTTGTGTGACCTTCAGAATGTGATGAGAACAACGCGCCCTAAGGTTAAATTTGATATGGATAGAAAATTTCTTCGAGAGATGCTGGACAATTTTTCGTAATAATAGTTTCACTTAAAAAGTAGTTACTTCTGTCAAGAAAACACAAAAATAAAAACTATCTGATAACTCGTGGAAATAAATTTTCGTTCATTTAAACGGGAGGTAAATAAACGTAATATAGACATAGTAAACGTATAAATATGGGTGAGCAGATCAAAGTTACAGTTTAATCCGTCCCTAATAAAGACATGAATGATCAAAATAATTTCAACAACTCATGTTTATTACAATACCTCATTTCTAGAACATGCAAAACCGTAAACCGCATTTTTTTTTTATTTCTTAAAAAATGAAACGTTCCCAAAAACCCCACATCGCCAGATCAAGAGCCCAGAAAGTTTTTCTTCTTCCGACAAAAGAATGAATGAACTCTTATCACCCTCGTAACGTAACTTAACCACAATATACGCACGTACGAATATTTTCCCATGACCATCAAATCCCTCAAAAATTAGCCGAGTTTGACACATCAACAAACAAAAAAAATCACATCACTCTGAAAAAATAAAAAAAAAAAAATAAAAACTTGAAAGTCCCAACGCCACATTCCTCTCACAGCCACAACTCACACTCGATCTCCAATCTAGACTGACGTGAAACCACGTTTTCTACGAGTTTTATTCTTCTTCTTCTTCTTCTTCTTCTCCTTATGATAGATGCCTTTGGTGTTTTCGGTCTGTCCTCACATCACTGGGTAGAGACGCTTCTCCCGCCCACACGCGCATACCCATTACTGACTCATGCACCTCCCCGGGTCATCGTGGCATTCGCCGTTGCTGCTAGCATGCCCACTGCCACTTGTCTGAATGGTATGTCAAGAAAAACATTTACCTTTCTATGAATATAATTGTGGTTAAACCACACTTTATATTAGTCTTATTGATACATAACTTTTCAAACTATTCCCTACCATTTATAGCTAGCTAACTGCCCTCATTTTTCTTTCACCCATCTTCCCTATTAGCTAAAAAATAAAATGTCAAGACTTGTGAGGTAGTACCTTATACGACGGGAAAGAAAACTGTTTCTCGACTAAAGGGTTACTGTCATCTACCTTCTCTCTTTCATTACCTGCTAATATTTTTGTTCTTTGGTTGACGAATATAAAAACTGTATGGGGATATTATGGTAGACAAATTTACTAAAGCCAACTTACATTGATTTCAGAGCCAACATAAATCATACTTGGTTTTGATAATTTTTTAAGGTCGCTCATGAATGGCACAGGCCAGGGACAGTGACAATACCTCAGAGACAGGACAATGCCCTGGAGACTGACCATATATTATTATTATTATTGTTATTATTATTATTATTATTATCATTATTATTATTATTATTATTACTACTACTACTTGCTAAGTTACAACCATAACTGGAAAAGCAGGATGATACGAGCCCAAGGGCTCTAACAGGGAAAATAAACCAGTGTGGAAAGGAAGCAAATAAATAAAATATGAGAGAAGTAATTAACAATTGAAAGAAAATATCCTAAGAACAGCAACAACATCAAAACAAATCCTTCATATATAAGGTATAAAAACTTTAAAAACGTAAGAAGAGAAATAAGGTAGACTAGTGTGCCTGAGTGTACCCTCAAGCAAGAGAACTCTACCCCCAGACAGTGGAAGACATGATACAGAGGCTATGGCATTACCCAAGACTAGAGAACAATGGTTAGATTTTGGAGCGTCCTTCTCTTGGAAGAACTGCTTACCATAGCTAAAGAGTCCTTTCTACCCTTACCAAGAGGAAAATAGCCATCGAACAATTGCAGCGAAGTTGTTAACCCCTTGGGTAAAGAGGAATTGTTTGGTATCCTCAGTGCTGTCCGGTGTACGAAGACAGAGGAGAATCTGTAAAAAAAAAAGAGACTATTCGGTGTATGTGTATGCAGAGGGAAGATGAGTCGTAACCAGGGAGAAGGATCCAATAACTCTCTAGCGGTAGTAATTCAACGGGTGGCTGGTGCCCTGGCCAACCTGCTAGCGCCCAAACCCCCTTTCCACCCAAGATAGGACCAGGGAGGGTCAAATAATGGCTGCTGATGACTCCTTCAAACCCTACATCCATAGCTCGCAAGAATGGTGAGGTAGCAGACACTCCCAGTTATTACGTCGGAAAGTAAAATACCATAGCATACAATATAAAAACTGGAAGCACGATGCATTCAAACCTAATTTCCACACTTTTACAATACCATATTGATGTGTGCTTATGGGATCTAACAATATTGTGATATAAAGCAATGTTAGAAAGATAAGTAAAAACTGTTGATATCCCCTAAGATCTCTGGTCGAAACATTAATCAGTCCACAATTCATATGTCATGCAGCAGTGTACACAAATTAAAAACTAACGCAACTACAAAATTCTACAAATGCCGTAAGAAATAATAACTTGCAATTACCGGTAAGTCATCCAGCCTAATTTGAGGATATTCAATCATAGCAAAGAGTGAAAAACTCCTAGGGAATGTCAACGCACTAGACTTCTTTGATTTTGGCTGCAGCAAACCCCTATCTACATCTGACCTCAAATTAACTATTAACCTTATGTACATTAGACTTTACGCTATGTTCCTCGTCAGAAAAAAAATTGACATAATTTCAATGTCATTGCAGCCTAAAAACTTGCGTTGGTTTTTATTAAGCAAGGAGTAGGACCCTAATAAAACCTCATTAAAGACATCCGGCGCAACAAAACCAAGTTTCAACGGAGTTCCAATGCTTCTATAGCAAATATAACCATTCTTAAAACGAGTCGTAAATTCAGAGACGTGCAGTAAAGTATCATTCTTTATAAAAAACAATTGCCGGATTTCATCTCCAGCTATTTGAAATACTCTCTCTCTCTCTCTCTCTCTCTCTCTCTCTCTCTCTCTCTCTCTCTCTCTCTCTCTCTCTCTCTCTCTCTATATATATATATATATATATATATATATATATATATATACATATGTATATATATATATATATATATATATACACACACATATACATATATATATATATATATATATATATATATATATATATATATATATATATATATATATATATATATATATTACGTGAAGATCTGAGGTTAAACAAAGTCAATTAAACCAAAATAAAAAAAAATGCAAATTACAGGAGTGAAAGAGCGAGAGGGAGACGGAATATCATAAATTAAAGAACCTGTAGATCAACAAAAGAATAAAGTATATATCTATAAATCATCAATACATATATATATATATATATATATATATATATATATATATATATATATATAAATGTATGTGTATATATATGTATATATATAATAATAATAATAATAATAAATCGTTTTACTTTTTAATTCAAAGTAAGAACAAAATTAAAGAGAAAACTACAGAAATCTTTCATCTGTCTTGCTTTTGGTATCCGCTTCTGAGATGGCTATCCATAACTATTTTGCAAATTATCATAATCAATTAATAAAATTATTTTCTGTATTTAAGCTTGACCACTTCAGCAAAGTTTGTTCACACGCGTATTAACGCATCGTTTCATGGTAGTAGGTTGGCCAGGGCATCAGCCACCCGTTGAGATACTACCGCTATAGTTATTGGGTCTTCTAGCCAGACAGCACTACACTGGGTCCTTCTCTCTGGCTATGGCTCATTTTCCTTTTGCCTACGCATACACCAAATAGTCTTCCTATTCTTTACACATTCTCCTCTGTCCTCATGCACCTGACAACACTGAGATTATCAAACGATTATCAAAGGGGTTAACGACTGCACTGTAATTGTTCAGTGGCTACTTTCCTCTTGGCAAGGATAGGAGAGAGACTTTAGCTTTGGTAAGCAGCTCTTCTAGAAGAAGGACCCTCCAAAATAAAACAATTGTTCTCTGGTCTTGGATAGTGTCATAGCCTCTGCACCATGGTCTTTCACTGTCTTAAGGTAGAGTTCTCTTGCTTGAGGGTACACTTGGACTCACTATTTCATCTTATTTCTCCTCCTCTTGTTTTGTTAAAGTTTTTATAGTTTATATATGAAAGATTTATTCTAATGTTGTTACTGTTCTTAAAATATTTCATTTTAATTGTTAATTACTCCTCTTTTCGCTGTTAGAGCCCTCGGGCTTAAAGCATCCTGCTTTTCCAACTAGGGTTGTAGCTTAGCAAGTAATAATAATAATAACAATATTACATAAAAGTTGTTACTGATGTCAGAATATTATATATTTTTCTTCTACTTTATCATTTCTCATATTTTTTGTTAATAATTTCTCGTTTTCCTTTCCGTTCTAGTCTGTTTTCCCTCTTGGAACCTTTGTCCTCGTAGATTTTTTAATTTACAACTGGGTTGTAGTCTGGCTAATAATAATAATAATAATAATAATAATAATAATAATAATAATAATAATAATAATTTTAGTTATATTTTTACAATCTTCCACTAAGTATTAACAGTTTCACGGTGTCTAGCAACACAAATCAATTCACAGTGCAATAAGACTATTATTCCTTCCTTAATAAGACTATTTTAAGTCTTTTTATTCAATTATGCCTTTACATAACACAGTTGGGGCATCCGATTATTTTAGTAGAACACTAACTGATATTAGTTTATGTTCAAATAAGGTTAGGCAAGACAGAACAGATGAGAATTTATTCCCCATCCAAATTGGTGACTGATTTTGTTACTATTCTGTATTTCCTTTTTATATACTCTGGTCACTATCACCGTTGTGGTTCGAAATATACCAAAAGTATCTAACAACGGTTTTTATTATTGTGCTATCCAATTTCAGAAATCTAAATGATGATAAATTTTCGTATTATTTTGCTTCGGATTAGAAAACAATTTCATGACATTCACAGCATTTCACTCGGCAAATCTATTTTTTTTTTTTTTTTTAAGACATCCTTTACTTCAGGCACATAACTTTGTACAGTAACCTGGAAATTCATTTACCCTGAACCTCGATAAAATACCAATTCATCCTCATTACTGCGATTGCAATTACAAGTGTAATACGCATAAACAATTACACACACAAAATTCCCTGATGCTAAAACCCTCGCAACGGTGACTCAGCGCCGGGATAAAATATGAAGCCGCGGGGACCGAGGGACCAGTTGTCATGCAAGGCCGTATCTGCACGCATCTCCTATCATTACGGCCATTCTCATCACCAGCGACGGTACAGAAGTGGCAGCAACCACCAGTCAGTTATTCAAGCTAGTCATCCGAGACGCCAAACCAACGTGGAATACAACGAAATCCTATGGTGACAGAGATAGCTCTCTAAAGGGATGTTCAACTTTGGGCTTGTGACTCAAGTTGAACTTAGATAAACATTCTAGATTTAGATCTAATTTTGCGTATAAAATGTTGCATGTGCGTAACTAACGCTATTTGAATATCTTTCTAGGGTCTATCATGGTAACTTCAGGTAATGAGACAAAACAAAAACGAGAATCACAAATAAAATAAAAAGAAATCCTTTAGTGATAGAGATAGCATTCTAAAGAGATGACTAAAGTTTAACGTGGATAAACAGTCTAAATCTAGATTTAATCTTGCGTATACAGTATATTGTAGGTTGCATGTGCGAACTAACGCTATTAGGATGTCTATCATGCTAACTTAGGTATTGTGACAGTAAAATCGAGGATCATAAATAAAATACACACAATAGTTCTATAAACTAATGTTACTCGTGACATTGGCAAAAAGTTTCATTTCTTCTGAATTATGAAAACCAGTTCTGTATCAGACCTTCTTAAGGATTATTATACGGTACACAGAAAACTAACCAGACTAATGAGCTTTAATGTTTTGTTCTTACTACGCAATGAAATTATTGTATAGTAATTGACGATACGTATGAAAAGCTATTCCACGGGACACTAACTAATAAATAAAATCAATTAGTATAGAAATGAATGAATGGGTGAGACAACTATTTGTAAAACAATACAAATGATCGATCAATAAATCTTCCTAATCAGTTAACTCAATGGAACTCCAGAAGTTCAATCTTTTGGTTAATGCTTTTCTGTTGAGCAGGTTGACATAAGTCCCTAATCATTGTTTTATATGACTGATATACTTCATCATGGTTACTTATCTTGGAATATTTCAAATATCTTATTCATTATTTATATATCACTTATTTGTCATTCCCTTATTTCTTTTCCTCACTGGGCTACTTTCCCAATTGGAGCCTATGGGCTTTTAGCATACTCCTTTTCCGACCATGGTTGCAGCTTTGCTAGCAACGATAATATTTATGTTTTGAGGAAAAATTTTGCAATGCTCCCTAAAACTAAGTACTATAGTAATAGTTTGATCTGCCAACAAATATAACGTATGGAAATCAAAGGCAACTGCATATATAGTATATATGTATATATATATATATATATATATATATATATATATATATATATATATATATATATATAAACTACGTATATATATATATATATATATATATATATATATATATATATACATATATATATGCGTGTGTGGAACGTATATGTATATATGAACACATAACTATATAGTGTATATATATATATATATATATATATATATATATATATATATATATGTGTGTGTGTGTGTGTGTGTGTGTGTGTTTGTGTGTGTGTGTGAATGTTGATTACAAAGTCAAGGGGAAATGTTGTGGTCCCGAATTAATTTGTTTTTGCTCAGTAAGATATGTGAAAGTACATGGTAAAAAAAAAAATGGCGTAGAAGAATAGATAGGTCAGTGCTGTAAGATGGTTTGGCCAAGTGAAATGCGTAAAATTCCGAAATATTGATAAGGTCGAGGAGAGAAGTTCAATGAATGACTTGAGTATATGATGTGAAAGAAGTATTGGATAGAAAGGGCGTTTATAATAAATATATATATATATATATATATATAGAGAGAGAGAGAGAGAGAGAGAGAGAGAGAGAGAGAGAGAGAGAGAGAGAGAGAGAGAGAGAGTTAATTAACTTTATACTTTATATATTCCATAACACAGTGATATTCGGCTACTCGAAGTATTGAACTCTCCTCTAATAATGACCATGACATAAATATTCTAACAAGATATTTTAGTATAAAGAAAACATCTGCATAAGCTAATTTCATCCATCAAAGCACACACACGAGTTTTATTGTGAAATTCTGTTCAATTATTCAAAAAAAAAAAAAAAAAAAAAAAAAAACTAATTATGGATGACCAACTTCGCAAACAATAAGGTTCAGCTACAAGGTTCACAGTCATTAAGAATTTTGAAAAACGTATTGCACCTCAATAAGTCTCAACTTACTACAGTAGGCTACTGCGGGTACGAGATAATAAGGGTGACTTAAGTAATCTGAGCGTACGCCAGCTGGTTTTAAATCATATCCCAAGATGAAATCTATTTGGAATATCATTTTTACTAGCCGAGTTATCCATAAGTAATTGTTTTTATCTATGAATAATAAGAAATAAACAAACTTGGGGAAGCATTTACCAGTTATAAATCATCTTCCAAGATTGAGATCGAATTGGAATACCCGGTTTACACTAATCGAGTCAGGCATAAATAAAAGTTTTTCTTCTACGAAGAAAGAAAAAAAAATTGGGGTCGTTTGTCTCGTCATGATAATACCATATGCGCATTCACTTTAAAAGTATCAAACACGTAAAGAGGCAAATATCTCTCCCATCCACAGGATGACTTGAAGAGCGAAGTCTGATATGCCTTAAAACTGTTGTATCGCTGGTCAATGGGAACTCTTTAACCTCAACGAACACACCCTATCATGTCCGGCCAATAAAACACACCCACCTCCCAAAAAGAGGCAACAGTTTTATGCGGGGAAAAGTGCTAATTCTCGTTTAATTTCGAAGGTTATAAAGTACATTATGCAAAAACGCAACAAAAAACGTAGGTTATCACTCTAAAGGTTTAAAGACCGCTCATGAATGGCAGATGCAAGGGACAGTGGCAATGCCCTAGCTAGCAGGGCAATGCCCTATATATACAGTATATACGATCAGCCCCCAAACCTTCTCTCCACCCAAGCTAGGAACAAGGGAGGGCCAGGCAATGGCTGCTGATGACTCAGCCGGTAGACTTATAGACTCCCCAAAACCCCGTATCCTTAGCTCACAGGGATGGTGATATTGCATAGACTACAAAAAACTATCGAGCTTGAGCGGGACTCGAACCCCAGTTTTATTTCTAAAATTCTTCAACTGTGTTATAAAATACAAAATTACATAAGTAAATGGAACTGATTGAAACTACTTCTATACAATATCGATATTCATTCATACAGATGTTATGTTGATAAGAATCTGCGTGAGAATATGAGAACATCACATTACATTAGTAACAATACATTTTAACCCATTCGCTAAAATAATAAACATCAAGAATATCATTCTGGCCCCGTCATCCAAATGTATAAGATCTGTTTCTGTTTTGGAGAATAAGTGACCCCCGACGATGCTAATTCTGCTGTCATTTCACCATTCGGGTTAAAAGAACCTTTAAATGATATTTGCCACAACAAAAACATTCTATGTTAACGTCCTCACAGTTTAAGTTTATGAACCGGAAGTTCTAATTACGATAGTTCTAAGGATATCAAAAACTTTAAAAGAGGAGTATTATAAGTTCAAGGTCTCTGACAGAGAAGGCAGACCAGTATGGAGGAAAAAATACAATAGGTAATAAGGTACCATGTAAAATATATGACAGAAAATTAAATAAGACAAAATGATTAAGCAACAAAATCAAATGTATTTGAGCATATTCAGCTTAGAAATTTGTAAAACGAATTAATTACGATAAGAATGATTCCATAATATTGACACCAACTAAACGCATGTTCTAAAAAATGTGATAATAATTTTCACAAAATAAAGTAAAAGACTGATAAGAATTAACTGCATATTGACCTTTGGCTGAACTTGAACAATCTTGCGGGGAAATTTTCTGGCATCTACACCCAGATACAAGATTAATCAAAATTTTCGCGCCTAATGGATAAGACCTATAAAACATATAACAGACTGCTCTTACCCGGCGACTGATCTTCCATGAATATATGATTAAAATCCGGCTACATAGACTCATACACAGACATGTAGATGCATAAGACCCTTGTAATTACCAGAAATATTTCAATCAGCTTTCTTATTGCTGTGCATTTGGGTATTTTCAGTGAAAACAATTCCTTCAATTGATAAAGGAAAAGGAGGAAAACCATTAGGAGTATTCTTTTTAAATAATCAACGTCATTTTAAAAAATAAATTACGTAAAATGCTCAGCTAAAATAAGAAGAAAAAATATGAATATGCTAAACTAAATTAGGATACCAAACAGACGAGCTAAATATAGCTCAATGCATCAACAAGAAAAGTTGAAAAATAACAGAACGAGGACAGGTCAAAGGAAAACGGTTACAAGGGAAAAAGAAAAATAATAAGAGAGCTTTCGACTGACAACCGGAAACGGTCCAAGTTAACAAGAATCAGATAGAATGGAAGCGGGAGGCAGTTGACTAGGGGGACTGACTATGGCAGGGGATGGAGTGAGGAAGAGGTAAGTGGACGGTGGAAGGAGGAATATTTTTTCCAGTAATGGTTTTAGATGTGGGAGGTTCCTCTAGGTGGCTGGAAGAAGGGAGTAATAGGGTTGAATGTCCCTTGGGACCCCACCCATCCTTTACTATTCCTTCTTCCCTTCGTCCAGAGCTTATCCGTCATTCAAGGAACATTGAATATATAAAACAGTTACACCGAGTGCCGTCCACGAAACCTTAATCGGAAGAGAATTCTTTGAAGTAAGACCGTGGCTAAGACAACTCGCCGCGGGGGGAAACTCGTTGCCCGAAGACATTCTAATACACGAATGACCCCAACGCGAAAAACTGGGATTATCATTGATTATCGAAAATATCAGTACTTCAGTTTTTATCTTTCCTTCTTCTTCTTCTGTCCAGGCTGTTCTACTGACACCAAGGTATTCCAGTTTCAATCGTGCAAACTTTCTACACCTGTTCCCTGAGTTGTCTGGGTAAATAGGGTTCTCGTCTTGATTCATGTGACGACCTGCGTGTACAGTATATTCAGTTTGCATTCAAGGATTTGATGGCACTGGAACTGCAGGTTTGAGTCATGAATCACGTCGTTGGATTAATTGGATTACAAGCGTTATTTATTTGTACCATTCTTTTACGCATGAAGGTCACACACGCACGCACGCACATTATATATATATATATATATATATATATATATATATATATATATATATATATATATATATGTGTGTGTGTGTGTGTGTGTGTATACACATATGTATATGCAGACAAACAGATAGATAAATAGACAGATAAAAGGACTCTACATAAGCACACAACAGTAGGCTATCCTCCAAACAAGTGCAGTTTCTCTTTCAATGCAAGAGCCTAGATTATTTTATCATCATTGTACGCAAAAAAAAATCCACTTCGACTCTTCAAATAACCATTCATGCCGTGAAGAAGTTCCGGAAATAGCTTAATCATTTGACCGTTATAATGAAATATTCCGTTGCGTTAAAGTTTTTTTTTTTTTCTTTTTTTTTACAATTTCACGTTTTCTTTCTGTAAGTTATTATTGTCGAGGTCGAAAACTCAAGAGTTCAGTCGGTTAACTTCTTGGAACAAATTCTTTCAGTTTTCAATTAATTGAATTCATTAATTCCTTGTTATTTCTTCCAGGAAACTGAATAAACATGCACAGGGAAATAACTGGGAGTTTCGCTATGCACACACGCACACACAAACAACTGCACTGCCATAAGAAAGTGGATTGAAATATTCCTTTCTTTTATTTATCTCTGTGTGCCTATCTGCCTGCTACTATTTTCACATCATAGAAGACTAGTCAAGAAGAATCTGTTCAATGCACTGTAAAATGTCTTTTAGTTTTGTCCAGTAACCACAAAATTTCCAACTATCTTAAACAAAATTTAGATTTAAATGTGAATACAATTTTAAGCAAAGAAAATAGAAAATTAGCACTGAAAAGACCCTTTAGCAACACCTACATTGCACTTCATGGGGTACACTGGCAGCACTACTACAGTGGGGTTGGATCATACAGCCTATCAGAAAAAAATAAGGAAAATAATGATAGCAATAATAATTTTGATAATAATGACAACAATAAACCACACCATTTAATTCTAATCTAATTATTTTTTTACTTTTAACGCAAAAAAAAAAAAATTAAGCTTCCACGAAGATTTTGCTCCCAACGCCAATCTCCCCTTCAAATATCTTCGTCGCTTCGCCAATTTCCAAATTGGTTTGCTCTCTCGCTTATAATAAATATCAAGATGCCTAAACCACCGTCATTCTTCCACCGTCTATACCGTACAAGTGTTGATCACTACACTTTCCTGACTCATTTTTGTAATTGTAAGAGTTTAAACCAAGAGATACATAAAGAATATTCCAAAGAGCTTACAAGAGCTTCACTAGTGTAAGCTATATGTTTATTCATGCACCATAACAAACGAGGTATTGAAATATCATAAACCGATAACTAAAAACACCCAATTTCGAATTAAAGGTTTAATTGTGGCATAAGCTATTACGCCGAAACGTAAACACACGAAAAACATAAATAACAGGGAAAATGGAGTAGCCATAAACAGTAGATGTAAGGACTTTATTGGCGGTAGACAGTAATCTGACTTTTGATTACGGTATCCAACACAATTGGGTGTTAGGCTTAAAGTATAACACCATGAGTGTGTTAGACTAAATTTTACTTCAATTAAAGTTTATTGTAACTTTTAACAAATAGGTAATAAAAGAAATTTCTACTCATAATAAAAACAATTTCAATTCACTATTATAATCAACATTATTTCGAGCAAAATTTACCAGACATAATATCTACTTTCGCCTCAATCCGTTAGGATACCAAGTTATTATTTTCTTTAACTCGCCAATAAAGTAACTTTCATTTTACTAATCCAGTTAGATTCCCTGAGCCATACTAATCAAGTACAATTCTTTATCCTCCTACAAGTCAAGTGAAATTCCCTGTCCTCCTATCACTCTTTTTTTTCGTCCCTTGCCAATCAATTGAGATTACTTGTGCCAATCAAATGATATTCCCTCTCCTCCTACCAGACAAGTGAGATTACCTATCATATGACTAATCAAGTGATAACATAAAATACAAAGTAAAAATAAACTTTACCTCAATAACCTATGCTATCTTACGATTACAACACAGCATCTCTTAACGAAAACTGCTTAAGAACGTATTGTATGTTTCTCCTTTTAAGAAAAGGAAGCACAAAGAACTACATCATCTAAATAATGTATTGGCACCTTCACTGAGCTCGAAAACTGGATATTACTAAACCGTATGAGTACTAATGTGCAGCCCTGCATAGTCTAACCCAGTGTTCCCCAACCTTTTCGAAATGAAAACCCAAAAATTCAATTTCGCAGTTCTCAATTACCCCATTCAACATATTCGAGTAACATCGGATGTTATTTTCAGTCACCTGATGAACTCTATGGGCCATATAGCCCGCTATTGGCTGTATATATCTAAGGATCCAGCACAAATGCAAACTGGTACATTTATATGCATATCAAAATCATCTTGGTCAGGCCACCCCTTATCGCACAGAACATCCATTACCCACAAGAACATGGGTCCATGGGAAACATTGGTCTAGCCATACCCATATAAACAACAATACTTAGAAATACAAATTACCTAAATAAGGACGTCCAAAGCAACCAAGACATTCTCTATGGGGCTGGGGAAACACATATAATACTATAAAATCCTGAAATATTTATATTGGATTTCAAAGTGGTAGCCAATGGAAAACGTCCCTGCCTCGCGATCTGCTGGACTGGAGTTCGGGACCGCTCACGCTAGACCGTTTTTTATAGTGTATGCAATCTTTCTATCATTATAAGCTGAGGATGTGAGGTCTGGGGGAACTTATAGGTTTACCTGCTGAGTCATCAGCAGCCATTGCCTGGCCATCCCTATTATTATTATTATTATTATTATTATTATTATTATTATTATTATTAAAATTATTATCATTATTATTACTTGCTAAGTACAACCCTAGTTGGAAAAGCAGGATGCTATAAGTCCAGGGGCTCCAACAGGGAAAATAGCCCAGTGAGGAAAGGAAGCAAGGAAAAAATAAAATATTTTAAGAAAAGTAACAACATAAAAATAATCATTTCCGATATCAACAATAAAAACTTTAACAAGAGGGAGAGAAATAAGATAGAATAGTGTGTCCGAGTGTACAGAAAACTCTAACCCAAGACAGTGGAAGACTATAGTACATAGCTATGGCACTACCTAAGACTAGAGAACAATTGTTTAATTTTGGAGTGTCTTTCTCCCAGAGGAGCTGCCTACCATAGCTAAAGAGTCTCTTCCACCCTTACCATGAGGAAAGTAGCCACTGAACAATTACAGTGCAGTAGTTAACCCCTTGAGAGAAGAAAATTTGTTTTGTAATCTCAGTGTTGTCAGGTGTATGAGGACAGAGGAGAATCTGTAAATAATAGGCCAGACTATTCGGTATATGTATAAGTAAAGAGAAAATGGACTGTAACCAGAAAGAAGGATCCAATGTATCACTGTCTGGCCAGTCAAAGGAACCCATAACTCTGAGTCTAGCGGTAGTATCTCAACGGCTGGCTAGTGCCCTTAGTCCTAGCTTAGGTGGAGAGAAGGCTTGTTCGCTGATCATATGTATAAATGGTCATTTCCTAGGGCCCTGTCACTGTCCCTTGACCCTGTCATTCATGAGCGACCTTTAAACCTTCAAGGAAAAAAAACGACATTCATCATCATTACAGTTATTCAATATCAAAAAGGAAAAAAATAAGATCCGTTATTACAAGATAGTGAAATAAAGTATAGAAAGAGAAGCCACTGTCTCAAAAAAAAAAAAAAAATTATGTGTCAAAGAAGACATTTATCATAGAAAAAAAAATCAGTATTTGGTCATTCAACGCCGATCTGCAATTTGGACATAAAGATGAAAGAAAGGAAGAAGGAACAGGAATGAAGCAATACCATTAAGCAAAGCTTACAGTGCATAGCGTGAGGTCCACTGACGGCACTAACCATTTAAAGGAAAAGTTATGCATTAATGGGCCAACGTAACAAAGTTAATAAGGAAAGAATCAGAAGAACGCTAATGTATATACATGTTGCAGATCTTCTCAAACATTGAAAATCAACAATATACATACATACACACACACACACACACATATATATATATATATATATATATATATATATATATATATATATATATATATATATATATATATATACACGTGTGTGTGTGTGTGTGTGTGTAAAATGAGCCACTTTAAAAAAGGAGCATAGAAAAATACGATCTTCAGTGGAAAAAAATATATTTATTCCCACATAAAAAAGGTTTATATTTGTCACAGCAAAACGATATCTTCAGAAAGGAACCTTTTATAAACATAAGGAAAACGTATGATTTGCTGGGGATATAGATCATAACAGAACACGTTGACCAAATCCGGAGAGAGAGAGAGAGAGAGAGAGAGAGAGAGAGAGAGAGAGAGAGAGAGAGAGAGAGAGAGAGAGTCTAGTCTTCATTGTCTGAGTTGTGGTTCTGCAGTAACCTATCCAGGTTATTCCAAGTATCATTAAAGATTCACAGTTCGCTAATATGTTCATTTACAGGACAGGTAAGTACATGCCTGGATATTGAAAACACACAATCATATGATCAGCACTCAGTTTGACCTACAGTAGTTGAACA